>NW_023045947.1:0-87496 GCF_011762505.2 Arvicanthis niloticus
AACGGGCAGGAGTCAGAGTCTGCTCTGCTTCATGTGAAGGAAAAGAAGTGATTACCGTTATTTGCTGGGAAGAAGCTGCTTCTGAAGGCAGGCCATGTTGGCTGGCAAGATGGCTCAGTAGGTAGAGAGCTCTTGCTGCCGACCCTGACAACATAAGTTCGATCCCAGAACCCTGGTAGAAGGAGAGAGCTGCCTCCCATAAGTTATCCTCTGACCTCCACAGACTTGTGGTATGCACACACAGACTTACAGAATAATACCAAACCATTACTAATAGGCTGTGTCTCGACCTGGTCTTCCACTTGAGTTTCTACACACCTCCACTGAGCTGAAGCGTGCTTACTTGGTTCAAGACACTGACACACTGTGCAGGACAAAAGCTCCTGGCAATGAGTCTAGGGCACACCACAGCCTCAGGGGCGACCCTCCAGGACTGTACACTGGGCCTGGCTCAGCTGGCTTATCTTCAGAAGCCGCTGGCCTCCTCCGTAGACACAGCTTGGGGCCAGGCTGGCTGTGGGCAGGGTCTCTACCAACTCCAAAGGATTGAGTACTGAGTTTGCTGTTTTCAACTCTTGAGCGGCAATGTGACAGAGCACAGAGCAAGCTTGGGTGCTAATTGGCTAAGTGACAAAAGCTGGAGGGGGCCAGTGACTTGGCTCAGTAGTAAAAGTGACGGCCACCAAGCCTGGTGACCTGAGTTCAAACCCTGAGACACACAGAGTAGGTGAAAACCAAGTCCTACTAATATCCTATCACACACGCACACACACACTCACGCATATGCATACACACGCACATACACTCACGCATATGCACACACAGACACACATGGACACACACGTACACACACTCACTCATACGTGCACATAGACACACACATGCACATACACACACAAGTGTTTTTTAAAAAGAGGTAAAGAGAAAGAATGTGAAGTTTATATATGCTGATGAAATAATCTGCTTGTTAACTGGAATAGAAATTTTAGATCTCAATTCCTGACATTCAAGAAAATGAATTATTAATAAATCTGTGTGTGTGTGTGTGTTCTTCCAGAGGGCCCAGCACCCACACTGTGGCTTACAACCGTCTATAACTCCAGTTCCAGGAGATCTAACACCCTGCTCTGGGCTCCACAGGTACCAGGTACACACATGTTGGACTGATATACATATAGGCACGGCAAAGACCTATATACAGAAAATAAAGACATTTTTGAGAAAAGAGAGGCATGTATTTAAAGTAGAAGATAAACAACAACTGGATAGCCAGATGTTTCCATGGTTAAGAGCACTTACTGCTCTTGCAGAGGACCAGGGTCAACACTCACCCTGGGCTGCTGAGGAGCACCTGTAACTCTGGCACCATGGTGTCTGCTGCCCTCTTTCTAGCCTTTGAGGGCACCTGCATTCACATGGTACACACAGTCAAGCAGGCACGTGCACATACGTAGTCAGTTTTAAAAGGTTTTAAAGAAGAATAGTTAAGGGCCACAGAGCTACACCGCCTACTTTGACACAGAGGACTCTGCGTCCAGTGCACCAGACGGTCAAGGACAAGGCACTAAGTCCAGCCATTATCAAGTCACTTGAAGAGCAAAGGTACTTCGCTCAGAAGATCTACCTTCGAGTTTGGAACGTTCACTAAGCCACTCACCCTTGGATCCTGTAACCTGTGACTTCTGCCTTACAGAGCTGCTGGCTCTGAGAGCCGCATGTAACTGGTAAGAAGCTTTAATTAGGGTGTGGTTGAATTTCTGGCTTCCTTCCAATGTTCTTTTTTGTCGGTTTGGGAATTTTTACTTGTTTGTGTGTGTGATCCTTTGAGACAGGTTTTCATTATGCAGTCCAGGCTAGAACTAACAATCCCCGTGCCTCATATGGGATTGTAAGTATGTGCCAGCTGGTACTTCTTCATATTGCATTCCTACATGAGCCTCTGTGCACGTGACAATAGGAACTGCACTGTGACCCTCTAAGTACAGCGACTGAGGAAACCCACAAGGACAACCAGACTCCTTGGCTCCTGTAAGACTCTGCTTGCCTTAGCTGCAGGCAGAGGCTGGACCATGGGGAAGCCTCAGCCACTCTCAAAGGTCACTCTCAACAATGACAAGAGCCAGCAGGGTCAGGACAGACGGTAGGGACAGACAGGGTCCCAGAGTGCCTTCTGGCCCAGTCCATCCGCTCACATCCTCTGAATGGCCACACCCCCTCCTGAGATCCTGCAGGATGCAGGTATGACCTCAGATGCCAGCATCGCACACAGGCACTGGGCCTGAGACATGTTTAGAGAGAGAATTTTAAATAATCCAATCAAACCATCAAGCTATGTGCTTGTGTGCCCGTGTGTGCCCGTGTGTGCCCGTGTGGCTGGTCTTGTAAAGAAGCAGCTCTTTGATCATCTCAAGAGATAATCTCCAGGCTTCCTCAGCTGCCCAGGCAGTTCTGAGTAGAACAAAGGGTCTACCTGTCTCTTTTTAGCAAGCCCCCAGTGGTCCACACGGGAAAACACAAGCAGACGGTGGACAGGAAAGGGACAGCATGTTCAACGTGGTACTGGAGCTTCTTACCCACATATTCCGAGAGGAAGACGACAAAGAACGGAGTGACCAGGTCATTGATTCCCTGGACATACCCACTGGCGGGGTGTCGGATGGCCCAGATAAAGAGAATTCGTTCAAAGATCTAGGAAGACGAGAAGGAAGAGGAGGTATGTGTTAATCTCGGGGTACACTTCTTCCCCTACTTACCCACTTACCACTTACCTTAGGATGAGGGCAAAGTTTTAGGAAGACTCAAAACTGCTTGTGGGTCAAAGGAGGAGGCATGGAGAGAGCTCGGAACACGGGAGCCCTCTATCTTTTTAGTATCTAATGACCATGACATCAGACAGGAAACAGACAGGGGGTGGGAATTACGGACTCAGCATTTCTGTATCTCTGGGAGCGAGGCACTGTACACGCCAGTGCTGGTGTCTTTTTCTAAATCTCCATCGGTCCTCTACAGGGCTTAGAGAGGAAGCACCACTCTCCCCACTGAGAAGGGAAAGAGGTCAAGATTCCGTTCTGAGGGTTGGAGAGATGGCTCAGTGGCCAAGATCCCCAGCACCCGCACAGTGGCCCACAACTGTCAGCAACTCCAGGGAATCCCACACCCTCTTCTGACCTCCAAGGGCAGCAGACGGGCACAAGGTACACACAAATGCATTCAGGCAAAATACTCATATATTTAAAATAAAATCTACAAAAAAAAAATCAAGACTGTCTGGTTCTGTCTAACTAGGACTGGTGACAATCTAGTCTTGTAAGAAGTCCCTTTGTGCATCAGGATGCAACCACATATCTGCTGGGGAAAGTCTGGTGAGACAGATCAGCAGCTAGGGACTCACTGCTAAGCCGGGCAGCCTGAGCTGGAGCCCTGAGACCCATATGGTGAGAGGAGAAAAGTCCTGACAGCCTGTCCTTGGCTCCTCTCACATGCAGGGCATGCACACGGCCTCCCAAAAGAAATGAACACAATATACTTCTGCAGTCGGGGTCGGGACAGAGAAACCCATCAGCCCAGACCTATGACAGAACCTTTGAAGGTTCCATATATCAATTAAGGTAAGTCTGAGGCCCTGGTGGTCCCTTACTGAGCCTGCCCCATCCCATTTGGCAGTTGCCTGTGCTCTCCCTTTATCTGGGCTCTCCTTTCATCTTCTCTCAACCCAATGACATGCTCACTGGCTCGGTCCTGGTGGCCATGACCTCCAGCCCGAGAACTTCTGGAGAATGGTGCCTCTGTGACACACACAGGAGGGACAGCAGAGATCATGGTGACAACAGACAGATAAGCCAAGGTATCAGATGGTCTCCATAGCACACCCCGCCCAGCCAGTCCTGGAGACAAGGACTCCCAAGGAGAATGAGAGGAAGGAAATGTCAGACAGATTTTGAGATGGCTATCGAGGGTAGGGACGATGTAAGACACTCGAGGGAAGGCTGTCTGTGAGCCCCTCTCAGAGTCTGGGAAGCACCCTGAAGTCAGCTGGCCTCACTGTTTCCAAAAGAGCTGCTGCGTGTCCTCTGTGGAGGAGGTGGGGGTGTCTGTGTTTTACTAAAGGCTATAAAGAGAATCCTCTTCTGCTAAATGACCTCTTTCTTCCTCAAAGTGTAACCCCAGGCTAGACCTACTGTGTTCTGAGAAAAAAAAAAATCACAAAAATTCCCAACCCTACTGTTTCCTTGCTTCTGTTACCTGGTGTGAAACGCTTGTCTAGCATGCACAAGGCTCTGGGGTTGATCTCAGTGGCTCAAAAAACAAAGAACTGTCTCCAGACTGGCCTTTCGGAAGGACTCACAAGGGCACCTTCTACTCCAGAGTCTCAGCCTTGGTGACTGTGTTTCACATGGCCATCTGCACGGAGGCTGGCCATTCAGTGCTCGGAGAGCGGAGAGTGGACAGTGCCTCTTCAGCAGGCTCGAAAGGTGCCAGACACTCACAAAGACAAGCAGCCTGGCTGCCAGGAGAACATAGGCTCTGCACTACGGGAAAGGTCTGTGATAACCTTCCTGTGGGGATAACAGGATAAATCTGAAGGGTTTCCCAGGCCCATCTCCTCCACTACAGGAACGCTCAAGCATGTATCAGGTCTGCAAGCTGTTGAGTGTTGGGTGGTGGTGGGTTAGACCTCTGCAAGCCTTGCAGTATTGGGGAGAGGGGTTAGTTCTCTGCAAGTCTTGCAGTATTGGGGTGCTGGTGGGTTAGTTCTCTGTGTGTCCATTTGCTTAAAATGACAACAGCCCAGTACACACAGGTGATGCAGGCAAAACTGAAGAGAATAAAGTGTGTGTGTGTTCCCATCTCTGTGTCCAGGCTCTGCTAATCGGAGACACGTGATGAGAGCCGGGTGCAGGAGAAAAGCAAGGGTATGAGCACAGAAAGGTGGAGTGAGGAAAGGGCGGGGCTGAGCGACCAGCAGAGGCTGAATGGGAGGAAGGAAAGGAATGTATTCTCAACTTTCCCTGTGCTGTCTCTTATGGGTGGGATGACGGTGTCACCAACATAATCTTCCCTGTGGTGTTGAAGTTATGATAGATCCCAGCAGGAGGCATCTATTCGTAAATGGATCTATGAATATTGTCCAAAGCCGCAGAACGTATTCTCCCCACTGTTCCTCTCCATCATAGAGAGGACTGAAAGACCATTCAAAAGCGCTGACATTCCACATCACGACTGCAGCAGAGCTGCACAAGTCAAGCTAACGGGCCTACTGGAAGCTTCCACATGCGTCATTAGCTTGCGGTTTTACAATATCACTACCAGTGTCACTCCTGGATTTAGTTCCAAAAGAATTGAAAGCAGGGTCTACAACATATTCACACAACCGTGCTGCACGGCATAGTCCCCACAGCCAGGAGGGATAAGCAACTGCATGTCCCTAGTTTTCATTTGGTGGAACAGTAGCAACGATAATGGAAGACTTATAAAATTGAGGAGAGGGGTAGGAAGGTGGCAGAGGGGATGCCTCAGTGGGTAATGGTACCTGTCTGACAAGACTGGTGACCACAGGACCCACACAGTGGAAGGAGAAAGCCAACACACACACACACGCCCCACAGCATGCCCTCCACAATAGAAATAAATCAATGTAATAAAACATCTTGGGGCTGGAGAGATGGCTCAGCGGTTAAGAGCACTGACTGCTCTGTCAGAGGTCCTGAGTTCAATTCCTAGCAACCACATGATGGCTCATAACCATCTATAATGGGACCTGATGCCCTCTTCTGGTGTGTCTGAGTATAGCAACAGTGTACTCATACATAAAAAAACAAATAAAAAAATCTTAAATAAAATAAATAAATAAAAACATCTTAATGAAGGGACTTCTGATACTGTGATTTTTTTTTTTTTCTGAGACAGGGTTTCTCTGTGTAGCCCTGGCTGTCCTGGAACTAACTCTGTAGACCAGGCTGGCCTCAAACTCAGAAATCCGCCTGCCTCTGCCTCCCAAGTGCTGGGATTAAAGGCGTGCGCCACCACCGCCCGGCCTGATACTGTGAATTAAGCCAGACACAAAATGACAAATACTATATAAGCCTACTTATCTGAGGTATTTAGGGTGTTCACGGCCACAGGCAAACAGTAGAGAGGTGGTGGCAGGGAAGGGGGTTGTATTTATGGGCACTAAATGTAGGTGTGGGAAAAGGAAGTTTCTGGAAGCAGAGGAAGGCGGTGTTCACAGAAACTCAAATGCATGTAGGCCACTAGCCAGGAGCATCACCCCTCACTGTTCATAAACCCAGGAAGGGCAGGGCAAACTCATGCTACAGATATCTATCACAGTTAAAGCAAAATCACCACCCCAGCTTTAAAAAGTAGAAGCAGCCCAGGAACCGGAATTTGAAGATGGGGACTCTTTCTGCATCAAGTCTCAGGCAAAGCACGACTTGGTGCACAGAACAGAGGAAAAGGCGTGAGGAAGTACTCTGTCCCAAGGTGCCACCTGTGGACATGGGTGCCACTGGGCCCAGCAGGAGGAGGGGCGGATACCGAGGAACCCACTCACCTCCTGGACGAGCGGCTGCTGGAACAAGGGAATGAGAGGGTTGGTCCTTGGAATGTCAATGTGAATCTGAAAAACAGAAGCCACAGCCAAGATGTAAGCCAGAGTGACTAAGGCAGCACACTCGGAGGAACGCTTAGAGCACAGCTTAGCTTTAAAAGGACAGACAGACAGAATAGTGACAAAGCCTAGCTAGACCCACCCGGGAAGGGTAAGTGCCCACGTTAGCCACAGCCCAGAGAGGAAATGCCCACAAATAAGCCACCTAATCAATCAGACAGGAATCTCTCTCCCAAGGTAACTCTCCTCCTCCTGTGAGGCTGCCAACAGACATTTCTGCGGGCCACGGGTACCAGATGGCCACTGCAGCAGCCATGGACACACACTGAGGCCGCAGTCCAGAGGGTTATGGGCATTCCCAAAGTCTCCACTTTTTGCCTTTACTGTAGGCCCCATGGTCCTTAATCCTCAGAGGACAGTCTGTGGCCAAACAGCATTGTTACCAGGGATCGTGTTGAGCTTCACCTCAAGACCTGCACCTATTGGTAACCCAAGGCATGGGTGGGGGGCGTGTGTGTGTGTGTGTGTGTATGTACACATGTGTATATGTATGCAGTGTGTACAGTGCATACATGTGTGTACATGTATGTACATATGTGTATGTCTATATACGTATCTATATATGTGTACATGTGTATATGCATGCAATGTGTGCAATGCACATATGTGTGTACATGTATGTACATACGTGTATGTTTATATATGTATCTGTATATGTGTGTACATGTATGTACACTTAAGTATGTGTGGGTGATTTGTACATACATGAAACATGAGAAGTAACACCGCTGACCCCCACTGAAACCCACACCTATCTAAGGAGATTGGTGGCACCTGTAACCCCAGCAATCAGGAAACTGAGGCAAGTTCAAAATCAGCCTGACCTACATAACGAGTTCCAGTCTGAGTTCCAGAGGAAAACCCTGTCCCAGGGGAAAACATAAAATCAGTCAGGAGCTGGCTCAGCCGCTAAGAGTACAGTTCTTCCTGAAGACCCAAGTTTGGTTTTCAGATTCACATCACAGTTTACAAGTCTCCTGCTCCAGTTCCAAGGATCCAATACACCTCGGGCACCTGAATTCACACACTCACACACATACATGCACATACACACACACACTTACATGCCCACCTGCATGCACGCATGTACATCTATGGTAAGTTCTATTTTTTTAAAATGCAAAGTCAAGGCTGCCAAATGAAAAGAGGAAGGGGAGCCTCAGAACACACAGGACATGTCGCTGCACCAGAGGCCGCAGGAGCAGAGCCACAGATGCCACACCTGTCTGTAGGTGTCCTGGTGGTGCTCCTCATTCCGAGAGTCATAATACTGTTCAATGAAGCCAAAGTACTCCTCCCGCTTCCGCTGCAGGGTCAGCTTCCGCCGCTCGGTGTTTGCTGGGAGATAGCCCTAAAGACAACAGTGCCCGTGTGAGGGAGAGCATACGTGTGAGGGAGAGCATACACTTGTGTACTTCACTTCAGCCTGAGTAGTCGCTTGGAAACCATCAAGGCATGAAAGAGAACTGCCAAGAGGACAAGCAGGTTTTCTTTTGGTGCAGCCCCCACCCCGGCCCTTGCGCTCACCCTCTTCTGGATAGTGGAGCCCAGGTGGGCAGATGAGGCGAGCCAGCTTCCTGGGCCTGCTTACTGCCTGGGTCCCATACCCAGAGCTGACACTACTGCGCAGTAACCAGAAGTCAACGGGAGGGAGCTGGACCCAAGTCACAGCCTCCAAGGGAATCACCAGGATCTAGAGACTCCTGTGACACTTCCTGGTACGGATTACACATTCTTTTCCAGGGTGACACTGGGAAACATCAGCTCAGCAAGTTGAATGGAGCCTGTGACTTAGCACAGAACTCCGGAGGCCTGGATGCCATTCTTCCTCCTGAACCTCCTGCTCCCTTTGTGCTCGCCTAATGCATTCTGAGCAGCATCTGAACTCAGGAGGAGTGGCGGGGGCACTGACGCACGGCTGTGAGACCAGGGGACAGTGACAAAATGCCCTTCCTCTCAAAGGTGTTTGTGTAGTGTACTCCGTAGTGGGCAGCTGGAGAACTGGCGGGGTGTGTGGGGGGGTGGGGCATGGAGAGGGGGCTGTTGCTGGATCTGGGGCACGCAAATGGCAGCTGGCCCTGGGCTGGCACACAGGCCTCTGAAAATCCTTACTAGATGAGTGAGCAGAGCTCAGAGGCTCAGAATCAAGCATCCCAAAGCAGGAGCCGTATGACGCTGAGTGTGGGAAAGTGAGAGCAGCCTGCTTCTGAGAGGCCCACGGCCTGACTCTTCTCACGAAGCTGGGAAACATATTTCAAAATGCTGTCAGGAGTGTTGGTGGTTGCTCAAAGCCAGTGCTGGTATCCTCCTGTCCTGCTAAGTCCCTCCCCCAGTCAAGGAAGTGACATTGTGACCACAGGAGCAGTTCCTGGCCTTCTCCACACATGGCTGTAGGAATACACTCACCTGCAGATGTGGGAATAAACTCTCAAGGACCTGTCTTTTTGGACACAGCCCAGCAGCTGTGCCAGGCAGTAGGACTAGAGGAGTCTATGGCATCAGACCAACCTTGGCAGGCAGAGGGCTGTGTGAGGCCCACACTTCTCCTCATGGGGGTTGGAACTCACCGAGAGTAGTCTCCAGGTCACTGGTCGAACTTCCCTGGGAACACCTGGCCAGCTCCACTTCCTCAGCTCATCTACACACAGGAGACAACCTCACTGCATCAGGTCCTTCCGCAAGGGCCCCAAACCAACTTGGCCAGGTGCCTCCTATGACCAAATATGATTCCTACCACCACTAATGACTAAGACAAGCCAGGAAAGGTTCCATGCCACAGCCCCCAGCAGCAGGGTGCCAAGGGCTCAGAGAAGCTGTGCGTGTATATGAGGAATCGTGGGGCTGTCCTGGTCTAGTGCCCTGAGAGGAATGTGTCATAGGTTTTTCAGGTTAGAGTCCAAGGCTGCTGGGGCACTGTGTACTATTCAGTTCCTGAGAAACCGGGGTGCTCCCTCAGGCGGCAAAGCCGCCTGTGTTTCTCTGCATTCCCTAGAAGTCAGCGAAGCATACACAAGTCTGACAGGACCATTGGCCTTAGACGTTAATCTTGTGTGCTCTGTAGAGCTTGCAAATGTCATTGTATCCTGGCAACTACCATTGTATTCTGTTTCCGATAAGTGTATAAAGTCTGATCCCTTGCAAAAAACTTGGTACAGCTCAGTCTTGCTGTGTTCCCTCCAACCTGACCTGGTCAAGATTCATTTCTCAGAGGCCCTATCAGGTAACCTTGGCCCAATAAGTAAATCTGGTGTATACAGGCGTACACTTCTGAGAGAACTTCTGGAGACAGCAGAGGCCGAGCTGGAACAGGTACCCCACGGTCTGCAGGCCCTGTTCACCCTGGCCCCTAATCTCCGAGAACAGACTTCTGTCTAAATACTGTGCATCGCTGCGCCAGCACCTGACTAGGAGCGGGTAGAAGTAAAAGAAGTTAAGACAGTAGCCTTGCCGGGCTCTGAGAACCATAGTCTCCACAGCATCACCCTCCCCAGCACCCTGGGGAACGCACCTAAGTCCGTGTTGTGGCTGGAAAGCAGCTGGCGGAACTTTTCCAGGCGGGTTTTCTCCCGGACTGTCATTGGAGGAGCCCCAGAAGCATTCTGGTCTGAGATCCTGGCGACAAGGGGGATGATGGGCCGCAGAGGGAGAGACTGCTGTTTGTGGAGTGGGTTTCTCAGGCACGTGTCACCTGATGGGATTTGAAAAAGAGGAAGAACTATGTAGGAAGGTCACAGGTCAGACACCCTAGGGTCTGCTCAGGCTGGGCAGTACGGTGTCGTCTCCAGGGCAGGGCCTGAGCCTGGGCCTCCTGAGGCTCCAACTGAGGAACAGTGAGAGCATGAAGCCCCACGGGGCTCTGCTCCCACACACAGGGACTGCACATGCACCACAGAGGACAGCTACGGCCAGCTGACCCTAGATGTTGCCGTGACTTCTAAGAATGGTGCTGAGCCAAGGAAGATGAAGCTCTTTCTATCCTATCCTGGATCTTAAGCTACCCTAGCCTGGTGAATGCGGTAGCCACAGAGCCTAGAACTGACCGGCTGCCCTCAGAGCCAGGCACAACCTTAGCCTGCACTTGGCCCACAGGAGCCCTTCAAGGCATGCAGGAAGCTCTGGCTTCAGGAAGCCTGGTGCTGAGGAGCTGACTCCTCTGCTCCACATTCCTCAATGAAATGTAGCGGCTTTGAATTGTGCTGTTACAACCAAAACAGTGGAACAACAGGTGCTGGACTCTGTTCCCCTGCAGATGGTCTAAACCAGCTGGCACTTGCCATGTAGAAGGGGCCGTACTGGCCATTTCAGCATGCACTCTCCCATGAACCCTTATAACACCTGCTAAGAATTTTTAACTACTTTACAGAAGAACAAAGCCAGCCTGGAAGCTGAGGAACTGGGGCAGTAGAGGTGGTGCCTGGGCTGTCTGACTCTGGCACCCTTCAGAAGGAACTGCCACAAAGAAAACTGTTTCAGGGACTGCCCTCCTAGGGCTGGGTCACATTCCTCAATACCTGGGCCTTAAGATGAAAATATCAAACACTGAACAGGAACCAGCCAGCACTGCAGAAGCTTGTGACAGCTGCCATAAGGCACCTGGCTGGGCGACCTACGATGATAACTGGGGCGGAGAAACTGCAGAACACACGCAGTAAAGCTTGGGCAGATGGGACCTCCAGCACTGGCTGTTTACAGGCAGATGCACACGGAGGGAACCTCCACAGGGGGACACGTGGGGGCCCAGCTACA
The DNA here is from genome assembly GCF_011762505.2 of Arvicanthis niloticus. NCBI lineage: Eukaryota > Metazoa > Chordata > Mammalia > Rodentia > Muridae > Arvicanthis > Arvicanthis niloticus. The sequence continues at coordinate 11,417 of NW_023045947.1, forward strand.
CAGGGCAGCCTGCAGGGATCATGGCAGGGGGCTTCCTGACACTGAGAACCTCATCCATAGCTTAAGCCATCTGGCCAATCAATGCTGAATGCCTGTCTCAGACTGGCACTGTGGTTCAAGCTGGGCCCTGTCTCAGCAAACGTACATGATAGAATCTTGGTGAAGACTCTAGAGCCAAACTGCATGGCCATGTAAGGGGTCTGAGGCTGTGAAAGACTCAGGGAATCTGAGGTAGGACATTCTGAGGCTGTGACATCCTCTGTCCTTTATGCCATGACCTGTGGGCCTTGTTAACTGTAGCTAGGATGAGGGTACTTCCCATCCCAGGTCGGAGTAGCTGGCTTATATACATAAAAGCAACACTAGTGGGTCCTTACAATGGACACAGAAAGTGCCCAGACATCTAAAACCACCATCGCCCGTAGCAGTGACTGAGGCCAGCTTCCCAAATTAGAAAAACAAAACAAAACAAAATCTGCTGGGCAGGCTGATGTCAGGGGGCTATGACCTGGTCCTCTAGCACATGCTGCTTACATCACAGAAACCGGAAAGGCCTCTTTAGGTGGGCGGCCATTCCTAGGGCTGAGGTGGACCATTCGTGAACGCATTCACTGGCATTTTTAAAACGCCTAGTATTTGTAAGCCTGCCCAGGCCCAGAGCCCATGAGATGTGTGCATGCCACTGCAGGGAAAGGGACAGAGGGAGAGTGTCAGAGGAGACCCAGCGGGGCGGGCAGGGACAGCCAGTGGCTGGCATCAGACCTCTGGCTTGAGGGGTTTTATTTTGAATCATGCCATAGAAGATCTGAGCAGGAGCTTGAGGGGACTCTTTTCTCTCTGGCTGCACTCTGCTGAGAGGGGCAGGATGGACTCACTGGAGTTTCGGGACAGCTGGGCGTCACTGCTGGACTTTATGACCTTGTAGTTGGCAGGGACGTCTGATGTTGTCGACTGCGACCGTTCCGGCTTTACCCTCAGCTTGCTGTGGTTTTCCAGGACTTGGGCTGCAGTTGCCAAAGCCACTTTTGAGTTCAGAGTTTGGAAAGGGGGGGAGGAAAAGTCCTCTTCCTCATCATCGCCGATGTCCCAAGCGTCACTGGTGTTCCGGGCAAACTCATGGAAACTGGAGGCCTTCTTGTTCTTCAGAGGAACTGAGTTGACTTTCGACCGTTCTTTGATGAAGCTTCAAGAAAGGAGACGGCACTGCTGAGCATCGCGGTCACCTGACCACCTTTATTAGCATTTGTCACACACTGTCATAACTAACGACCCCCCAACACATCTGTCCATCTTCAGAGAAAACCAGCCGCGGCCACTGCTCACGGGGAGCACCCAGACGGACGAGCAGACGGCCGGCTCATCAGCTGCCTTCCACACGCTCTCTGATTTCCCCGCACTCCTGAACTTGTGAAACCATCTTACTAGTTTGAGCTAAAAGATGTGAGGGATCCACGCCACACTGGTAGCTGCCCCGTGGCCCATCCTGCTCACCGTGACCTGCAAGGTTTCAGCTTCAGGGCCTCCCTCTGCCTGGGTCATTGAGCGACTAGGTGGACCACAGCCTGCCTTCCACCCCTGCCCCACTCCATGCTGGACACACATAAGAACTCAGCCTTAACCACAGAATCCACGGAGGTGTCAAGGTTGATCTGCTAGGCCAGTGTAAGCTGGAGTAGCCGTCAGAGTAGGATGCCAGCTGCTGGGGGGCTGGGTAACGTTAACTGTCCATACACATAGCTTTACGGCTCAAAATGAAAAGCCTCCTCTTTTTACTCTGCCAGCCTAGAGAAAAATGTCTGAGCTTGGTGCTTCTTTCACAAGCAGTTTTTTTCTCCCTTTTGAAACACAATTAACTTCAGACTGAGAGAAGCAGCCACGTGAGAGGGTACAGTATACAATACATGGGAACTGGACCACAAAGTGATAAAAAGTCACTAAAACCTTTCACTCACCTCCTCGACAGCAAGGCAGGACTACAGTGGACAGCAGAGCAGGCTGTGCCTAAAGAGTCTCCATTTCTTATATTTTTGGTTGTGAGCCTAGCCTTTAATGGCTGAGCCATCTCTCCAGCCCAAGAGTCCCCATTTCTAAGGCATTCCACCCAGGGATCCAACACCTCTGACCTCCTCGGGCACCTGCACCTATGAGCATGTACCACCACAGATGACAGACAGACAGAGACAGACACAGACAGAAACACACACACACACACAATTTTAACATCTTTGGGGCTAGAGAGATGGCTGGGTGGTTAGAGCCCTGGCTGCCCTTGCAGAGGACTCAGGTTCAGTTCCCAGTACCTACCTAGCAGCTCTCGAGCGAGCATCTGTAACTCCAGTTCAGGGGCTCTGTTGCCCTCTTCTGGCACCCCCAGCCACCAAGCATAAAAACTATGGTGCACATATACTCATGGAGGCAAAACACTCATACACACGGAAAAATACATCTTTAGAAAAATGAATCGAAAAAAAGAAAGAAAGAAAGAAAGAAAGAAAGTCCAGGAGGCAGTAAAAATTCTCAAAAAAGAAAAAGAAAAAAGAAAAAAAAAAAAAGCCAGTAAGTGACACATTTGCCTGAGACTCAGTGAAGGACACTTTGGAAAGGAGTGGCCATGGGTTATACTGCTTGGAATCTGACAACACCGCCCTGCAACAGCTGCTCCGCTTACAGAACTGTCTTGGTTTACATAAGATCCGTACACGTTTCAGACAACACGGAGAATTATACTAGAAAAATGTCTGACAATGGTTAACTGAAGAGGGCAAGTAGGGAATGTAGAGACAGTCAAGCAAACCCAGGCCCCTGGCTTCATGTGCACCGTGCTGTTGCTCAGAGGTGGGACCTGCCACACGGCGCCAGTTTGGAAAGCAATCCATTTAGAAGCCTGTCATGCCAGCAAGTGGCTGACAGGGCTGCCCGGAGATAACAGTTTTATTTGAACTATAAAAATGATTGCAGGCAATACTGCCACTAATAGTAATAATTTAGCAAATTGGAGTCAGTATCCATGGGCAGGAGATGACTTAGTGTCCTGTGCAGTTTAGCTAATTAAAGGCCAGGTGTGGAAGCGTCTGCTGCAATGGAGATTAAGCACAGGTAATTAACGATGGTCTGGAGCTGAGGAGAGAAAGCAATCAAAGCCCAAACAAAGGTGGTAAAACAAGGGCGATAAATGTTTTACGGCAACAACCTGGGACTGTAAAACAGTCTGCTACTGCACTCACAGTGCCCCATGTTCGAGACTATTAATACCAAGCCAGCACAGGTGTGAGAAAAGGAAGCCATTAATCAGAGTGGATGCCTATGTGTGAAGCCGACTGACGGCATGACTCTAGGGAGGCACCAGGGAAAGGGTCCTGGGTTTTACATTATTAACGCGTGAAACATTAAAACAAAGCTCTTCAAGAGTCTGCTGTCAGTCTGGGCCATGGCCATAGTCCTGAAGCTCTGCCCTCAACACAGAGCCAGGGGAGACCCGGCTGATGATAGGCACAGTAAGGGGAAGGATCTGACCATAAGTGTACCCACTGCCCAGAGGATGTGTGAACGGTGGGTTTACATGTTGACTACGAGTCTCGGGCAATTGTAAAACTAGCAGGCCGGCTCTTCCAGCAGCTGGCTCTGGGCAATGGGGATGCTTTTCTACAGTGACACCCGACTGCGATGCTTAACCTGAGAAGACCATGCTGTCAGGCCACTGGGTGGACACACACACAATTAAAAATAAGATAAAAATATTTTTAAAAGTCTCCACAAAGCCGGGTGGTGGTGGTGGTGGTGGTGGTGGTAGTGGTGGTGGTGGTGGTGCATGCCCATAATAATCTCAGCCCTTGGAAGGCTGAGGCAGGAAGAATCAGACTACAAAACCAGTTTAGGCTGTCTCAAGACCCTGTCTCAAGAACAGTTCCTTTATGGACTGCAGAGGTGACTCAGAGGTTGCTAGGTCTCGTGATGGTGGCGCACGCCTTTAATCCCAACACTTGGGAGGCAGAAGCAGGTGGATCTCTGGGAGATCGAGGCCAGCCTGGTCTACAGAGCTAATAATTCCAGGACAGCCAGGGCTGCACAGAGAAACCCTGTCTTGAAAAAACAAAACAACAACAAAAAAACCAAAAACCACTTGGTTTTGTAGAGGAACTGAGTTTAGTTCCCAGCACCCACATGGTGGCTCACAAGTGGCTGCGACTCCAGTTCTAGGGCATCCGATGCCCTCCTATGCACATACGTGATGTATACGGTGCATATACATATACTCAGGCAAACACACAGACACACAAAATCATTTGTAAGACACAGCCCCTTTGATCAGGCATAGTAATACGTGCCTTTAAACGTCCAGCACTCAGGAGGCAAAGGGAGGCAGGTCTCTATGAGTTTGAAGGCAGCCTGGTCTACACAGTGAGAATCTTCATTCATAGTGAGAAGATTGCTTCTGGCTCACTCAGGGCAGAGAAGCAGTCACTCGGCAAACTGGAGGAGGCGGGTGGGTGACAGGAGAACACACACGCAGGGACGAGGTCTTGACTTACTTTTTCGTGAGCCGAGGATCCAGAGGAGGGTGCTGAGCTCCATACACCGGCTGAATGCTAAAAGCAGGGAGACACGGGTTCAGTGAGGAAGCTCAACATGCCAGCTGCGAGCCTCGTGTGACAGAGCTATGAGACTCGGAGAGGTCGCCTGCTTCCAGGGACGGCACTTGATCATTCCAAAGACAGTAGCCTACCCTTCAAGACAGGATGTTCCAGTGCCTCAGTACTCCTGACCAGCAGTCAGTCCTGTCTGTATGGACACCAGCACAGGGCCAGCGAGATGCCTCGGCTGGTAGAAGTGCTTGCTGTCCACGTCCGACGACCACGACCACTCCAGCTTGGTGAGCGGTGGAAGGTCACCATCCAGCTAGCCAGGGACCGGCAGCATGGCAGGACAAGAGACCCCCACCTCAGGAAGGTGGGAGGGAGAAGCACCCCTGTTTCCATCTGGAGGAAACCCCTGTAAGCAAGTTCTATTAAGATCTCCTTAAATCTATGTTAAAATCCTCCCTTCTCATAGAATCAATTCTGCTATCAAAAAAATAAATAAAGACAAACAAAAACAAAACCACGTGGCCATTTCCAGGAGGAATGAGATATGTATATAACCTAAGGCCCAGTATATCTACTGCCAAATACCTATCTTTAAAAATAAAACTGTTGGCCAGGTATGGTGGCACACACTTGTAATCCCATCACTCAGGAGGCAGAGGCGGATGGATCTCTGGGAGTTCGAGGTCAGTCTGGTCTACATAGGGAGTTCTAGGCCAGCCAGAGTGACACAGAGAAACCTTGTCTCAAAAAAAAAAAAAAAAAAAAAAAAAATCCCTTTTTCTGTGCATGGGTGTTTGTCTGCACCTATGTCTCTGTACTCCTTGAGTACCTGGTGTCCAAGGCAGCCAGAAAGAGGCACTGAATCCTCTGGAGTGTCACTGTCACTTACAGACAGTTATGAGCTGCCATGTAGGTGCTGAAAACTGCTGGACCAGCTCCCTAGCTCCTCCCTTCTCCCCCACATACCTGCCTTAAGGAAAACACAAAGGCTCGTGTATCAGAAGGCATACCTAAAACTACTCAAATCATGATGCTTCTTCTTAGTCTCAAAGGAGGAAAAACAAAAACAACTAACTAACTAAATAAATAGTAAAAAATGTATGTCCTCAATGTCCCTCTCCGAAGACTAGTGGAAGAACCTGTAACGTGTTAACAGCACAGGACATAGCAGTGACTCTCGGGAATGGGCCTGTGAATAACAATGTGAATCCTGTCTAAGTAACAGAGAACACTGTATCCCAGTATTTGGGAGCCAGAGGCCGGTGGATCTTTGTGAATTTGAGCCCAGCTTGTTCTACATAGTGAGTTCAAGGTTAGTCTAGGCCATATACTGAGACCCTGTCTCAAAACAAGAAAGGACATGGCTCTCTGTGATGGTGAAGGGGTGGGAACAAACAAGACACAGGGGCTTCTGGGAAATGACATGTATGTTCAATTTTACTATTCATCAAGTCATTACACATTCTGTGGTGTAACATGTCACAATCAAAATGATCTAAGGTTGTCAAGAGGACTCAGAGGGTGAACGCACTTGCTGACAAGTCTGAGGCCTGAGTTCAATCCCAGGACCCACAAGATGAAACTCCTCTGACTTGTCCTCTGATATCTACACGTGTATCATGACATGCACACACCCACACATACAAATATATACAATAAATAATTATAATTAAAACAGAGTTACAAATACAATCAGTAGATACATAAAATTTCCAAATTATCAGAATACATACAATGGAGGCACAGTCTAGTCTATACTATAAATTTTTACTAGTTAGTTATAGTTAGTTATAGTTAGTTAGTTAGTTAGTTAGTTAGTCAGTTTTATTTTTCAAGACAGGGTTTCTCTGTATAGCCCTGGCTGTCTTGGAACTCACTCTGTAGACTAGGCTGGACTCAAACTCAGAGATCTACCTGCCTCTGCCTCCTGGGTGCTGAAATTAAAGGTGTGAGCCACCACAGCCGGAGGAAAATTATTTTAAAAAAATATGAAAAGAAAACAGAGACCAAATTTTTTTTTTTTTTTTTTTTTTTTTTTTTGGTTTTTTGAGACAAGGTTTCTCTGTGTAGCCCTGGCTGTCCTGGAACTCACTCTGTAGACCAGGCTGGCCTCGAACTCAGAGATCCACCTGCCTCTGCCTCCCAAGTGCTGGGATTAAAGGCATGCACCACCACCGCCCAGCAACAGAGACCAAATTATACCAATAAATATAAATGACCCGACCTGACTTTTAAAAGAAAAAAGATCTCTAACAGCCAGGAGCTAGTTAAGTAAATTACACGCATCCTAAAGGAAAGAGGCTATTCTGTCCCCACAGACGTGAAATAGACGCCAACTGCGCTGCGTCAGGTGTTTGTACCAGCCAGTGTGCTCTAGAGCAACAGACTCAGAGAATTAATCTACATATAAAGAAGGGATTTGTCAGAATGGCTAACAGGCTGCGGCCCAGCCGGTCCACAATGGCTGTCTACCAACAGACGGTCCAAGAATCCAGCAGGTGTTCAGTCTGATAGACTGGACGTCTCAGCTGGTCTTCAAGATGCACCAGAACCACAGAGAAGTAAGTTCCTCCTCCTGCCAGTGAAGGAACGGACTTGCCAGAGAGAGCAAGAGCAAGCAGGCAGAGAGCAAGCTTCCATGTCCTTCATATAGGCTGCCAGCAGAAGGGGTGGCCCAGAGTAGAGGCGGATCTTCCCACCTCAAAGATCCAGATTAGGAATAGGTCTTCTCTAATTCTCAACAGAGGGATCGCAAATGGCTGAGGAACACTTCAGGAAATGTTCAACATCCTTAGCCATCAGAGGAATGTAAATTAAACTACTTTGAGATTCCACCTGTCATAGGGCTACGATCAATAACACAAGTGACAGCTCATGCTGGCCAGGGTGTGGAGCAAGGGGAACACTCCTCCATTGATGGTGGGAGTGCAAACTTGTACAGCCACTGTGAAGATAAATATGCCGGTACCTCAGGAAATCGTGAATAGATCTATCTCAAGACCCAGCTATACCACTCTTGGGCGTATACTCAAAAGACACCCCATCCTATCACAAAGACACTTGTTCAGCTATGTTCATAGCAGTTTTACTCATAATGGCCAAAACCTGAAAATAACCCAGATGTCCCTCAACTAAAAATGGATAAAGAAACTGTGGAATATTTATACAATGGGTTAATGTGCAGCTGTTAAATATATGGCATCAAGGAATTTGCCAGTAAACAGATGAAACTAGGAAAAAAAAAAATCCTGAGCAAGGCAACCCAGACCCAGGAAGACAAACATGGTATGCACTCACTTGTAAGTGGATATTAGCTGTTAAGGATAATCACACTACAACCCACAGACCCAGAGAGGCTAAGTAACGAGGAGGAGCCCAAGGGGAAATACAACCAATTTTATGAATGGATTGGGGTGAGATAGGAAGGGTCATAAAACCTTCAACCCACACCTGTTCTGCCAGCAAGATGTGCTAGGGCCACCGTGGCTCAGAGCTTGTGAGAGTAGCCAACACGAAGCCCAAGCCACAAGAGGGAGCCCATGCCAGACCCTGCCTGGATGCCCAGGAACTAAGCTGGATGGTGGAGAGACCCATGGTAGAACCAAACATGATGGACCAAAAAAAAAAAAAAAAAAAAAAAAAAAAAAAAATCAATGAAATATTCTGCGATACTCATAGATCAGTGCCTAGCCCACTCAGAGAGGCTCCCTCCAGCAGCTGATGGGAGCAGATGCTAACACTCACACCCAAACATTAGCTGGAGCTTAGAGAACCCTTCGGAAGAGTCGAGGGAAGGATTGTAGGAGTCAGAGGAATCAAGGACACCAGGAGAACCCACAGAATCAACTAAGCAGGGCTCATAGGGGCTCTCAGAGACTGAGGTGACAACATGGAGCCTACATGGGTCTCTGCTAGGCCATCTGCATACACACTGTGGTTGTTAGCTTGGGATGTTTGTGGGACTCCTAACAGTGGGAGGGGGTGTCCCACTCTTTTGCCTGCTCTTGGGACCCTTTTCCTCCTACTGGGTTACCTCATTCAGCCCTGATGTGAGGGTCTGTGCCTAGACTTATTGCATCTTGTTATGTCGCGTTCAGTTAACATCGCTGGGAGGCCTGCTCTTTTCTGAAAGGAAATGGAGAAGCAGTGGATCTGGGGGAGAGGAGGTGGGGGTATGGCAAGAGTGGATTGAGGGGAGGCTACAGTCGGGATGTACTGTAGGAGAGAAAAATACATTTTTTTTTTTAAAGTAAGCCTTCCTACTTCAAAAGATTAAGAAAAACAAATCAGCCAGGTGATGGTGGCGCACGCCTTTAATCCCAGCACTTGGGAGGCAGAGGCAGGTGGATCTTTTGAGTTTGAGGCCAGCCTGGTCTACAGAGTGAGTTCCAGGACAGCCAGGACTACACAGAGAAATTCTATCTGGAAAAAAAAAAAAAAAAAAAAAAGGAAGGAACAAAACAGGAAGGCAGGAAGGCAGGAAGGCAGGAAGGCAGGAAGGCAGGCAGTAGGCAGGCAGTAGGCAGGCAGGCAGGCAGGCAGGCAGGCAGGTAGGCAGGCAGGCAGGCAGGTAAGTCTCTCACAAGTGTACCCAGCCATTGGGTTTTAGTTGACTCCAGATGTAGTCAAGATGACAACCAAGAATAGCATCACAGATGCAGAACTTTTAAGCACAATGACTCCATATATTTTGCAAAAGTACTAAAATTAAAATGTGTTCACATCTGTATCTTATAATTTGGGGGGCAGGGACAGAGTTTTGGTGGAGAGGCTGCAGAGCGGGGCCAGCCTCAGGAAGAGCGCTTGCTCCCCCTGGGGACAAGTCCCTCTCTGACTCTGCATCGTTCACAAGCAGCACTTTTATATGATACAAACGACACAATCCTGAGAGGGCTGGGAGGCTTAGCACAGCTCCTGGTGGTGGGCAGCAGTCTGTGGGTGAGTCCATACACACAAGAAAACCCAGCTTCTCTCTCTCTCTCTCTCTCTCTCTCTCTCTCTCTGTGTGTGTGTGTGTGTGTGTGTGTGTGTGTGTGTGTGTGTGTGTGCGCGCGCCTGTGTGAGCACATATGCATCACATACACGAGTGCCCTCTGGGACTGGAGTTAGAGATAGCCACATGGGGGCTGGGAATTGAACTCAGGACCTCTGGAGAAATAGTCAGCACTCTTAACCACTGAGCCATCTCTCCAGCCTCCTAGGTTCAAGCATTGAACTCTTAGGTCCGGAGCCCTCTCTTAAATGCTACAAGGCAGAAGGATCCCACCAGGCCAGTAAGGTTAGCTGACTGGATAAAAAAGTAAGATCTTCAAATCCTCTCTGAGAAAAGGCATATCGAATCATATGGACCTAAGGGCCAGAGGCCATCAACTACCAAGGAAGAGGCTCTTCCGCCCCCAGGAGTCTATTTTTCAAAGATGCTGGCTGACATGCTGGCGCAGCCAGAAAGGCTCTGATAAATGATGGGCTGTGACAGCAGAAGCATTGGTGCCTAAATCGAATTTGTTAGCGTGTTCTTGAACTAGACGATGATGTATCTGAACCAGGGACACTTTGTGTAATAAATCAGTTTGCTGAACCTCAATGAAGACAGGTGGGAAGTTATAAAAGGAAGAGAAGCCAAGATTATCCCAGGGGCCTGACGAGGACGGACTACAGAGTGGGAGAGCAAAGGTGCCCATTTACTGACTTTACAGTTCACCTAGGAGGGCCTGGAGAGCTGGCTCAGGGGTTAAGAGTACTGGCTGCTTTTCCAAAAGATAAGGGCTCAATTCCTAGCACCCACACAGTAGCTCAAAACTCCATTTCCAGAAGACCTGACCACCTTTCTGTCCCAGACATACACACAAAATAATTCAAAAAAGTTTAAATAATTCACCTACGAGCCCGTGCCAACCAGGTCCCTTGAGACCCGCACACTCGGTGCTGGGACAAGCTGGTTGCCACTCCACCTCAGAACAGGCATTTGCCCTGTCGGTGGCTGGGATGGCGGTGGCGTACACATCTGCAATTTTAGAACTTAGCAGACTGAGGATAGCCTTGGCTAAGTAGAGTACACCAGGCCTGCCTAGACTACACTATGAGATTCTGCCTAATTGCTTGAAGTGTGAAAGCATTTCACCGCCACTTTCAGGCAGAAAGGAGAGTGCCAAGAAAAGACAGTACGGAGAGGTCTGCTCTCTAACACTGCCACATACCAGCCAGGAGACATAAGTCATCGGGAGCCCCTGATGTCTCTCACGTCCTTCCCTAGGTGCCAGGTGTTGGCTATGCCCTACGGTACAGGGACCCTTCTGTCCACTGCTGGTCTTTACTAGTTTCTTTCCTTTTCTTTGTTATTCTTGTGCACTGTGTAAGTGCAGACGCTGTGCCATATGCGGGAGGTCCCTCCACCGTGGGTTCCAGGGATGGAATCCAGGTTGTCCGGTCTGTGGGAGCAAGTCTCTTACCTACTGAGCACACTCACTGGCCCTAATTAGTATCTATGTGTCTCCCTCCTCCTCCCCTTCACCTCTTCTTCCTCTTCCTCCTCATCCTCTGCCCCTCCTCCTCTTCCTCTTCTTCTTATCTTCTTCCTCCCCCCTCTTCTTTGTCTTGTGATGCTGGTGAGATCAAGGGCTTCAGCTCCCCAAGGCAAGTGCCCTGACACTAGCTCAGGCCCCGCCCAGCAGGCTCCCTCCACACCTGGCTGTTTTCACTGAGCCACATGTTTCCACCCAGCTCCACGTCTACTTATCTGATCACAAACATGACATATGCTCAGTGGAAAAACCGGAAAGCCGGCCAGCCATTTGTTCTCTTCAGCAGGGAAGCACCAATTCTGAGCAGAGTTTCAGCTTCTAGAAAGCTGTGGCCTCTGTGGCTTCTTTGTGGAGTGTCATCGTGCAGCACATACCAGCGGGCACAGACCATCCCGAGTGGGTCAAGTCAGAGCCCCACAGGCCTGCTCTCTGCTTCAGCTGACTCCTCTCTGGTACACCTGAAAGCTTCAGACTAAATGCTGCTGCCCAGAGACCACCACACACACGCTCTGAAGAGACAGCATGCAGCCAAGGGGCTAGCCTCTGCCACGTTAGAGAAGACAAACCAACAGAATGTGTTGCGGGAGGTTTCTTACTCAGTTGCAACACTGGGAAAGCCTTGGTGGGAAAGACCGGCATGTGTCTGGTGCTGACACGGAAGCTGAGCAAATACCAGAATAGAACGGCCCATTTTAAATGCCAAGAACTTTGGCAACAGGACTCCATTCACACTGGTGCTCCGTGGAGTCTTCCAGCCCCCAGGGTTGGCCGTTTCAGCAATAATTCAGTACCTTCTATAATCACTTACTTTATCAGCAGAAACATTTCCAAACCAAGAATGGGATATAATAGACCTGCCCAGGCAAACACCGGCCATTACACTGATCTACTATCAGATTCCTAAAAGCTCTGAAAGGACCAAATGACAGGGAGAGACCTTAGTTAAAAGTACATGAGTGAGTATACACTTCAGGAACCGGCCATTTTTCTCAACTTTTTCTTTTCTTTTTTTTTTTTTTTTCCAACAGGACACAGAACCCAGTGCTGGCCAGATCACTCAGTCCCAAGCATCTCAATACCATTTTTTTTTTTTCTCATCTCATGTTGTCCAGTGTCCAGACTGTTCTTGAAATCCTGATCCTCCTGCCTCAACCACACACAAATTCTAAGATTCTAGACAGTGGGGGCCAGCACCTCAGCTTCTTTTAATACTAATAACCTCAACTTTAATACTAATCATGACTCCCTTGAATTTTGTTTTGTTGAGACTTGTGTAGTACAGGGTTATCTCCAACAACACATGTAGCTAAGGCTATGGCTGAACTTCTGACATCCTACCTCACCCTCCCAGGGCTGTGATTACAAGCATGCACCACCGCCATCCCACTTGGCTGTATGTGGTGCTGGGAACTGAACCCAAGTGCTTCTTCATGCTCTGTGTGGTGCTGGGAACTGAACCCAAGTGCTCTGCCAACTGAGCCACATCCCCAGCCCTCCTTGACTTTTTTGTTTTTAAGAATGATTTATTTTATTTATATGAGTACACCGTCGCTGTCTTTAGACACACCAGAAGAGGAAATCGGATGGCATTACAGATGGTTGTGAGCCACCATGTGGTTGCTGGGAATTGAACTCAGGACCTCTGGAGCAATCAGTGCTCTTAACTGCTGAGCCATCTCTCCAGCCCCCTCCTTGACTTTAAAAACAAGCATTTGGGGGCTGCAGAGATGGCTCCGCTCATCAGAGAATGGGCTGCTCATCCAGAGGACCAGGAATCAAATCCCCACCCAGAGGCTCACCACTGTCTGTAACTCCAGATCCAGAGGATCCAACGCTGCCTTCTGGCCTTCAAGGCACGTATGTGGTGCATAGACACTTGTGCAGGCAAAACTCCCATACACAGAAAATAAGAAGAAATAATATCTCAGGAAAATTACTAACAAGCTTTTTGCTCAAAAACAAGAGAAGGCTTAGCAGCAGGCCTGGAAACAAGTGGGGGGGGTGAGCAGCTGGCACTACCACAGTCTTTCCTATGCCCTTCCTGACATGTATCCACACTCTGTGGACTGCAGAAGCACCGACAGGCAGGGCACTGGGGCAAGGAGTCCTGAAGTCCACTCTGTGGTCCAGGAAAGTCACCTGCCTTCCCGTCTGCCCTCCTTTTCTTATCCACAGGAGTCTTAGCCTCCAGTTCTAGTGTTCAGCAACTTTTACACACTCAGCTGCTCCCCGGGGCCAGCAATTTGCTACTTCCAAAAGGACAGCACACAAGAGCCCACCTTCTGCACCAGCCCTGAAGTCTGCTCCCGAGAGCCAAGCATGCCTGGCCGATGTGTAAGCGTGATGCTCGTTCACAAGTGGTCCAGACCGCAAGGCCCACTCTGTCCAAGCCTCTTGCTCCATAGGTAAGGAAATCAAGTATGGCCGAGCTCAATGTTCTGTTTTAAAACTTGGCTTACTTTTTATTACTCTCTGTGTGTGTGTGTGTGTGTGTGTGTGTGTGTGTGTGTGTGTTGTGCACGTGCATCTAACATACATATGGAGGCCAGAGGACAACTTGGGAAGTCAGTTCTCTCCTTCCACTGTGCAGGTCCTGGGTACTGAACTCAGGTCTTCAGGTTTGGTGGTAGGTGCCTGTGCCCACTAGCCTCTTCCCTTGGCTGCTTCTCTACAGATCAGTCCTTGGGAGTGGCCCCTCCTCCCTCTCCCTACTCCCCACAGCCAATGATCTGCAAAGACTCAAGGATCTGCACTCAACTGTTCTTCCCTACTCCCTGTCCCGGCTCAGCCCTCACTGCCTTGCTCACTGTAATGCAGTGGCCACCTAGCCTGCCTCCCACACCTGTCCTTGCAGAACTTAGGCGGGGGTTGGCGGGTGTGTGTGTGTGTGTGTGTGTGTGTGTGTGTGTGAGGGCTGAGGTAGTGCTGCAAGGTCTGGCTGGATATGACACAGCTGAGAAAGGTATCTGTCCCCATATCTAGTCACCTTCCTAATACTAAGTGGACTATAGGATGAATGTCCTATAGCCACTGAAGACACAGGACCAAGTCACCCACTTTCTCAGGTTAGCTAGAATGGGTTTTCCTGGTGCTGGGACTGACCCTTGACCTCAAGGTCTCAGACAACAGTTCTACCGCTGAGCTACAACCCGGACCCTCCTTTTAGTTTTTTTGTTTTGATTCTTGAGACAGGTCACCTAATTAGAAAATATCAGACCTGGGATTTTAACCCAGGCAATCCAGTTACTGAGCCTGCATTCTGTACATAGGTCCATTTTGTAACAATGATGCATGCTGCCCTGTCGGCCTACACATCAATACCGAGATCTTGGCCAGGTGTGCTGGCATAGACCTTTAATCACAACATCCAGAGGCAGAGGCATGTGGATCTCTGTGGGTTTTATTGTTGTTTTGTTTGGTTTGGTTTTTCAAGTCATGGGTTTCTCTGTGTAACTATGGCTGTCTTGGAACTTGTACAGATGACCCTCTGTGAATTTTGTTTGTTTGTTTTTCTTTTGTAAGACAAGATTTCTCTGTGTAGCCTTAGCTGTCCTAAATCTCACCTCGAACTCAGAGGTCTGCCTCTGCCTCCCAAGGGCTGGGATTAAAAGTGTGTTTCACCTTTTTGGCTCTCAGTGAATTTAAGGCCATCCTGGTCTACACAGTGAGTTCCAGGCCAACCACAGCATATAATAAGACACTATCTAAAAATAAGTATTTGTCAGAAATGTCTTGAAATCAGGGGCAGGAGAGATGGCTGGGTGGTTAAGAGCACTGGCTCTTCTTGCAGAGGACCTGGATTCAGTTCTCAGCAGTCACATGGCTACTCTCAAGCATCTGCAACTTCAGTTCCAAGGGATCTACTGCCCTCTACTGACTTCTACAGGCCCTGTACACACATGATCCACTTAACATACATGCAAACAAACAAAAATTTGGCAGGGGTGGGGGGTGGGGGGGATATGGCTCCACAGTTAAGAGTACCCATCACTCTTGAGGAGTACCCAAGAGTCTGGTTCTCTGCACACACATCACAGCTTACAACCATTCATAATTCCGGTTCCAGGGGGATCCAAATGGCTTTTATGCCCTCTGTCACCAACACCAGATGTGCACGTGCATATACATACACGCAAGCAAAACACTTGAACACTTAAAATAAAAATATGCACACCTTAGATCCCAGCCCTTAGGAGGAAGAAGCAGGTGGATCTCTCTTGAGTTTGAGACCAGCCTGATCTATACAGTAGGAAACTTAGTGAGACACTATCTTAAAAGCAAACTGTAGTGATGTATGCCTTTAATCCCAGCCCTTGGGAGGCAGAAGCAAGTCAATCTCTGTGAGTTCAAGGCCAGCCTTGGTCTACATAGTTGAGTTCCTGGACAGCCAGGGCTACATAGTGAGACTCTGTCTCAAAACAAACAACATTTAAAGAATGCTTCCGTTTTTTTTTTCTTTTAAGGTCTTATTTATTCATGTATTTTTTATGTATATGAGTACTCTATCTGCATGTACACCTGCATGATGGAAGAGGAATCAGATCCCATTATGGACGGCTGTGAACTGCTGGCTGCTGGAACTCGATCTCAAGACCTCTGGAAGAGCAGCCAGTGCTCTTAACAGCTGAGCCATCACTCCGGCCCACTTTGTTTTTTTGAACTTAAGATATTCTAACAAAATTTCTACTTGCTGTCACTAAAGTCGCTTCATCATGATCAAAGAAACTGAAAGTAACTAGCTACAACTTGGAGCTTCTCTCACCTTTCAAACTGCAAAGAAGAGAACAGTAGCTTTCTGCTCTATCATCGGCCAACTCACGAGAAAACTTTTCTCCAGCCTCAAAAGAGTTCAGATGTAAAAGTTCTGTTCTGGAACCAAAACACCTTCTATGGAAACGAATGCCAGCCTTCCCCAACAGCCCTGAGCTCTGGGGCTCTCTGCCAAGAGTGTACAGGGGACAATACTTCTCTCACCAGGCAAGGTATGGATCATGGTTTATAGATCACGGCAACATTTTTATGCTTCAATAATAAAAGAGACAAATAACTAGTCCGGGGGAACGGAGACACATCCTTTTAAATGTTTGTTTGCTCAAATAACAAGAGGACAATTAATAATGACTATTTATGGAGCAAGTACAGTGTAGTAAATAAACACTGTCCTGGGCTCTTACAAATAGGGCACTTTGGTGATTCTGAGGGAAGACTTTTTATTCCCCACTTCACAGGGAACTGAAGCTTAGGTAGAGTGTGAATCCTATAGGTAAGAGAATCTAAGTGACAATGATGAGGGCGACAATGATGATGACAATGATAATAAATGATGATGATCTAGACTCCAAAATTCTTGCCTCTATGGCTCTATGTTACAAAATGAAAAATGGCTTCCTTAAACCTTCCATCAGGAGGAACTGAAGAGCCGGGCGGTGGTGGTGCACGCCTTTAATCCCAGCACTTGGGAGGCAGAGGCAGGTGGATTTCTGAGTTCGAGGCCAGCCTGGTCTACAGAGTAAGTTCCAGGACAGCCAGGGCTACACAGAGAAACCCTGTCTCGAAAAAAACTAAAAAGAGAGAGAGAGGGCTCAGCATGTAAAGATGCTTGCCGTTAAGCCGGGCGCCCTGGGTTCAATCCCTGAGACCCACAGGGTAGAAGCAGAGAACTGATTCCCGAAAATTGTCCTCTGACACACCACTGTGGTATGTGCGCACCACACACACACTAATTAAGTAGATAAATAAATACAATTATTTAAAGTAGTACTTTTAAGAAGTTGACTTTCTATAGGCAATAGAAGAAATAAAACAAAAGGCCATTACTGCACCACATCTGTCAGTCCAAAGGCACAAAGACCATCCATCTCCCACTGTCCTCACCCTTGCTTCCTGATGTAACCGTTCCCCACTGATTATTACCTTAGGATATCAAACTGTAATGATCCCTCCACAGCAAACTCCCAGAGAAGAACAGTCAGCGCAGCTGAAGAGCTCGCTCAAGCAGGAAGGAAAAGAAATCAGGGGCAGGAAGCAGAGCTTATCTAAAAACAGTGTCACCGTTCAACGCCTCAACACCAAAACCCCACAGCAAGCACTTCGATCCGAAGCTGCCTTTGCCTCCCCCCCGTATTATATTAATACGAGTTGCTAAAACCTGGTCCTTCAACTTTCTCCACGTGTCTAATGACAGCTCAGAGAAGTTAACACAGCCACACAGTCAATGTTGACTCTTGTTTCTCTTTTGCTTGAAGAAGGGGGCGGGGCGGGGGCTGTGTGTAGCTCAGTGGTAGAGTGTCTTCAACAGTATGAGGAGGGGTGGAGAGAAGGAAGAGGGAGAAAGAGGAGAGGGAGGGAGGAGGAAGAGAAGGAGAGAGAGAGTGGGAGAGAGGGAGACAGAGGGGAGAGAAAGGAGAAAGGTAAGAGACCAAAGGAGTATACCTGAACAAAAAAAAAAAAAAAACTTAACAGGCAAATCACCAAGGAAAGATAACACATGAGGACCATGACCAGACACATATTCTAACAACAAGCAGCCTGTGGCTGGCAGAAATCTTAAATTCAGCAGTGAAACACATAGGGCTTTCACTTTTCAGGACACCAACCAGTAAACCAAAGGCAGACTGACTGAGAGACAATTGTTCTGAATGTCAACATACACCAAGAAGAGCAAGAAACACCAAGAAAATCGGTTGCTCGGGAGGCCTCCTCTCCAACAAAACTGAAGAATAAAAAGAATTTAATGCATCCACACTAAAAGACCATCACTTCTCCGGGATTGCACAAGTGATCAGAAAACGCCAGAAGCAGTCACTTCCTCTCCATTCCTGTGACCACCCCCCCGTAATAATTTCTAAAGCGAAAGGGCCAACTCAAGACAAAGTATGGTCAGGCTTGAGAATTCCCCCCTCTCCTTCCTTGCTCATACCCCTGTAGGCCTGCCCCAGGCTCTCCCATCAGAACTCCTGGGGAGTCCAAAGGGAAGACAGGAAGGTGATGGGCTGGGAACCAAGGCCACCCACCCTCATGCAAGCAGCCACCCATGCCATGCTGCTGGAGACCCCTGAGGAGTTCTGTACAAAGTCGGAAGCGGTCTGCAGGTGGCCCTCCAAGGCCAGACTGACCATGGCAACTCGCCCAACTCCACTGCCCCTCACACCCGGTTCCCCGACACCTCCCAGCTGAGGTTCCCCGCCCCCAGACCCCTGCCTGCATCCCACACCCAAGCTGGCCAGGCTCCTCTGATTGACAGCTGCTCCAGCCTGGGCTACCCTGACACCAAGCCTCCGGCCTCGGGGGCACCCCAAGACGGCGGGATTCAGGGACCAGGATCTGGAAGGCTTTGGGTCCAATCCCCACTCCCCTCAGCGTCCTGGGCTCACCTCCCCGGTAGCTTGGCGCTCCTCTTCCAGAACTGCTTGCTGTTCTCCGCGGCCATCGCTCCGGCCCGGGGGAAGGCCTGGTCGGTGGGTCACGGGGGCGCCCCGCGACAAGCCCCCGGGACCCCGCAATCTGAGGGCCAGCCCAGGCCGCTTCCCCGCCGCCGGTCACCCGCTCCCAGCTCCTGGGGGCGCCATCTTGGATGTGGGCACTCACCCCGCCCAGCGCCGTTGCCATTGGTGGACTGAGCAGGCCGGTGGGCGGATGGACCAATGAGAATCCGGGATCCTGCGGGCCGCTGAAGCCCCGCGGCAACGTCAGGGGCTGGGCACACAGGTGGGCCGGGGAGGCGGGGCTTAGATGGGCAGGAAGGCGGGGCTGAAAGTTCCTACTCCCGGGAGGCAGAGAACCAGGTAAAAAAAAAAAAAAAAAAAAAAAAAAAAGGAGATGGGACTGTTGCCTTTGGTGGACTAAGGTTCTGGGGTTTTCTTGGAGGGGAGAAGGAGGAGGAAGGAGAAACCATAACATTTATACACATTAGTCTTTAACCTACAAGTAAGGCCTCATGTAATAATGTAGAGCATTTTTGAACGTCCCCCAACTCCATAGCACCCAGGGTGGTTACCCACGCCTTGTTCCCTTATGATCCCAATTTCTTAGAAGATCGTTCCGGCCATACCCCAGTGCGGGGAACTGTTGGATGAGTAGCAGTTGATTTATCAGAATCTCCCTTTCTTCCGCTAACTGAACTCCGTGATGTAATCCTTCCTTCGGGTCTTACTCTTTCTGGTTATGAGGATCCAGATACTGAGAAGTCATGCTTAGGAAATACTATTTTATCCTCCTAGTACCATTTTCTCTAAGGACGTTGGACATCTCCATGGTAACAATCAGGAAGATGAAGGATGTACCCCAATATCCTCGACTCCTTTATTAACCGGTTATAAATCTTCCATCTATAGATTCATTTTTCAACCTAATTTTGACTCAAAATGAGAGCTAATTTTAGCGTGTTGTCTCCTTTGGGTGTCATGCTAATGACTACATCTCTTTTTTGAGTGTGTCCTGGGACACTTTGGGGGGAAATGAAGGTTACTTCCTTTTTCTACTCCAAAAAAGTTTTTGTTCAGACAAAGAACTGTGGATGTGTGCCCGTTGCCCCCAATCCATCTCTGTGCTAACACCCTATGTTTTCTAAATATTGAAAAAATATATTACATTTGTGTGTGCGGGTGTATGCGTGTGTGTGTGTGTGTGTGTGTGTGTGTGTGTGTGTGAAGTGTGGAGGTCAGAAGACAATTTGCAATTTCCGGTTTTCTCTTCTCCTCATTTGGGTCCAGGAAATCAAACTCAGGTCCTCAGGCTTGGCAGCAAGCCCCTATACCCACTGAGCCATCTTGCTGACCCAACATATTGGAGAATTCTCAATGCTCCTCCTTTTCCCAACTAAAGAAAGACCTTCTTCTGTATGTCCTCTGGTGATTTCTTTTTTTGTTTGTTTGTTTGTTTGTTTGTTTTGGTTTGGGGTTTGTTTGTTTTTTTTTCCGAGACAGGGTTTCTCTGTGTAGCCCTGGCTGTCCTGGAACTCACTCTGTAGACAAGACTGGCCTCGAACTCAGAAATCTGCCTGCCTCTGCCTCCCAAGTGCTGGGATTAAAGGCGTGCGCCACCACGGCCCGGCTGGTGATTTCTTTCTACACAGATATTACGCACAGTTTTCCAGTTTCTTTTGCTTGCTAATTTTAAAGAATAGGACTGTGGCCCTGGAGAGGTGGCCAAGGGGTTAAAAGCTTGTGGGGCTCTTGCAGAGGACCTGAGTTCAGTTCCCAAGTACCCACAACAGGTGGCTCACAATAGCCTGTCATTCTAGGTCCAAGGGATCAGACACCCTCTTTTGGCTTCTGTGGACATTACATACATGTGGTCAACACACACACACACACACACACACACGCATGCACACGTACACACACATACACACAAATAAATAAAAATAAACATGATAGGGGCTGGAGAGATGGCTCAGCGATTAAGAGCACTGACTGCTCTTCCAGAGGTCCTGAGTTCAATTCCCAGCAACCACATGGTGGCTCACAACCATCTGTAATGGGATCTGAGGCCCAATTCTGGTGTGTCTGAAGACAGCTACAGTGTGCTAATATGCATAAAATAAATAAATGTAAAAAAAATAAATAAGGCGGGCAGTGGTGGCGCAGGCCTTTAAACCCAGCACTTCGATTTCTGAGTTCATTAGGCTTACGTACAGAGACTGAGATGGATTATAGTTAGGTATGTGGACGACCCTAAAGCAGTCGCAGTGGAAAGTCTGCATGAAGCATGGATGCTTCCTTCCTATAGCCACCCAGATGGAGCCCCCTCCCCAGCCGGTGTACTCTCGTGCTTCTCCGTGACCCCAGAGCCATGTTCAATTAGGACAAAACTTTATACAAGTGACTGTATACAAATATATTTGGCTCTCAGGATAGTGTTGCACAACAGGAGACTATATTGAAGTCTCCTTGCAACTGATGGTATTGTCTTTATTCTCTCCATCTAATATTTTTAGATTTATCTTTTATGTACGTGAGTGTATGAGATTGTATGTACTATCTCTGTGCCTGATACCTACAGAGGTCAGAAGAGGGCATGGGATCCCCTGGAACTGGGATTATAGATAACTGTAAGCCACCATGTGGTGCTGGGGATTGAACCTGGGTCCCCTGGAAAACCAGCAAGCGCTCTTAACCACTGAGCCATCTCCCCATCTTCCTTTGTCTTGATTCTAAGCGGCCAGGACTTGTGCTGGCCTTTGGGACTTTAGAAGAGCCGATGTTACATGATGGCAGTACACGGTGATCATTCTAGTTCTTGGAAAGCTAGGAAAGAGAGGAGGTGCCGGGCAGTGGTGGCGCACACCTTTAATCCCAGCACTTGGGATGCAGAGGCAGGTGGATTTCTGAGTTCGAGGCCAGCCTGGTCTACAGAGTGAGTTCCAGGACAGCCAGGGCTACACAGAGAAACCCTGTCTTGGAAAAACCAATATATATATATTATATATATATGCATATATATATATATATATATATATATATATATATATATATATATATATATATATATATGCACCACAATGCCTGGCCAGTGATTTCTATTGAAGATTGGACCCTGGGCCTTGCCTGTGCCAGGCAAGCGCTCTCCCAACACTTCATTGTGCCCTGTGTTGGACTTTTATTCTGCCTTGCTGCATCTTAGGCTCTTAGGATTCTGTTCTTCCCATAGAAACCAAAAGGAGCCTTTTCAAATGTAGCTCGCATCACATCCATCTGCTCAAAAGCTTACAAGGGCTCCCAGCACACTTGGCACAAAACCCTAGCTTCTGAGCCAAGCATGACTGCTCAAGCCTGTACAGGAGATAGAGGAAAGAGGACCAGAAGTTCAAGACCAGTCTGGGATACACGAGACTCGTGTGTGTTAAGTGTTTGTGTGTGTGATTGTGTATGTGTGGTGTGTGATGTATGCATTGTGTATGTGTGATTGTATGTATGTGACCGTATGTGTGTGGTGTGTGTGTGTGACTGTATATGTTTGTGTGTGTGATTGTGTATGGTGTGTGTATGTTGTATGAGTGAGTTTTGTGTTATGTGTGTGATTGTGTGTTATGTATGTGTGATTATCCACGTGATTATATGTTGTGTGTTTTGTGTATGTGTGATTGTATATGTGTGGTGTGTGTGATTGTGTATGTGTGATTGTGTGTGTGTTATATGCATGTGTGGGGTATGTGTGTGCTGTATGCATGTGTGGTTTTGTATGTGTGTTTCTCTTCTTTCACCTGGGAATCTAATTCAGGTCATCATACAAGGAGACAAGTGCCTTTAACCTATTGAGCCAACTCACCAGGCTCAGATTCATACCTTAGACACTAAGCGAGTGCTGGCTCCAGCCTCACTTGACCCTGCCTCCCTCTGCTCTTCCAAGCACAATTTAGTCTTCTGCTGACTCTTGAACACTCTAAGCAAGTCCCTACAACAAGATCGCTGTTGTAACTATTTCCTCTGCTTGGAATTCTCTCCCCCCAGATTCTCGGATAACTTATTCCCTCATCACTTTCGACACCCCCAAGCTCCCTCACCTTGGTTGGCCCACCCTAACCGTTGCTCATCTTAGATGGCAGTTCCACCACGTGATCTCCTCTCCAGCGTCTCTTCCACACGCTGAGGTATACACTTGTCTGTGACCCATCTCAACCCCTGGAAATGTGAACTTCACTAAGCAGGGTCATTGTACTGTAGCTGGCTGTGTGTGCGACATTTCCGAGCTGGGCACAGTTCCAGTGCTTACCCAATGCTCACTGGGTGAGAGAGCTGAAAGGCTAAATAGATGGTGTCTTTGGGTGTCGTTGGGTTGGGGGTGAGGTCACCTGCAGAGCGAGGACATCAGCAGCTCTGTCTGTCAAAGAGGGGTGATAGCTTGGCGAGACGCTGCACTGGGTGACGAAAGATGCTTGCTGCCAAGCCTGATGATCTGAGTTTAAGTCCCAAGACCCCATAGAGTAAAAGAAAGAAGCAAGTCCTGAACGTTGCCTTCTGATCTCCACTTGCATGCGGGGACATGTGTTCACCTCCCCCCTCCCCACAAAATAAGTTAGTAATTTTTTTTTTTTTTTTTTTTTTTTTTTGGTTTTTCAAGACAGGGTTTCTCTGTGTAGCCTTGGCTGTCCTGGAACTCACTCTGTAGACCAGGCTGGCCTCGAACTCAGAAATCTGCTTGCCTCTGCCTCCCAAATGCTGGGATTAAAGGCGTGTGCCACCACCGCCCAGCAAGTTAGTAATTTAAAAAGAAAACATATTTACACACTGATGAACCTGAGCTGAAACACAAATGGTCTGGGGTTGCTGAGAGGTCCGTGGAGCCCTGATGGATGTCCTTGAGGGTGGCACTATGGGTCCACTCCTGGAATGACTCTGATATTCAGTGTGCTCCACACTGTATTACAGACCAAGATCCTAGCGAGGCATAGTGGCGAAGGCAAAAGCATTACTGTGAGTTTCAGACCAACCTGGGCTGCATAGTGAGTTTCAGGCTAGCCTGTGCTGCAATGTGAAACTGATCTCAAACAAACAGCCTTGTTTCTGATTTATTAGGTCTGAGGTGATAAACCCAAAGTCTTCATCTCCCAAATGCCCCTGGTTTGACGCTAGTGTGGACCTATGACTTTGCTTTACCGACCTTTACCTTACTGGGAGGCACCAGAGATCCTTGTATTTATTTGCCTTAGGAATTTTTTCCTAAGTATTTTAGTACACTTATTAAGCTGGGTGTGGTACATACCTTTAATCTCAGTACTCAGGAGGCTGAGGCAGGCAAATCTCTGTATCAGGCCAGCCTTGTCTATGTAATGAGTTTCAGGCCATCAGAGCTACCTAGTGAGATCCTGGCTGGTGGTGGTTTGAATAGGAATTCCCCCCCCCCCATATTTGTGTGTTTGAATGCTTGGCCATAAGGAGTGGCATTGTTTGGAGGTGTGGCCTTGTTGAGGGAAGCATGTCACTGAGGAGGCGGGCTTTGAGGTCTCCTATGCTCAAGCTATGCCCAGTGTGGCACACAGTCTCCTGTCTGCAGATGAAGGTGTAGAACTCTCAGCTCCTCCAGCATCATGTCTGCCTGCACACCTCATGCTCCCCCACCATGATGATAATGGACTGAGCCTCTGAAATCATAAGCCAGCCCCAATTAAATGTTTTCTCTTTATAAGAGTTGCCACAGTCGGGGTGTCTACAAAGCACAAGCTCATGCCACAGTGTGAGCGTGGAGATCAGAGGACAGTCTGGGAGAACGTTATCTTCCTCCACCACTTAGGCCCTGAGAATCAAACTCCCTTCCCTCTTGATCCACCTCACTGCCCCCCACCACTTTTTTTTAACTGTATCATACTCTCGGTGTGACCCACCTGCTGGTAATTTTAGCATAAACAGGCATGGTGTTTATTACCTGGTTACCTGGTATAAAACCAGTGCTTGAAAGGTGGAGGAGAGAGAGTCAGGAGCTCAGGATCATGTTTGGCTACACAGAGGTTCAAGGCCAGCCTGGGCTACACAAGACGCCCCTTCCCCCGAAAAAGGGGAGGAAATTAAAACAGTATTAGGTTTACACATGAGAAAGTAAGTACACGGGTCACAGTATGTGGCTCGTATCTTGAATTATATTATGCTATCAGAGAGTGCAAACCTGGGGCTGGCAATATGGCTCAGTGGTCAAAGGCACTTGCTGCCAAGTCAGAGGAATGAGTTGGAGGCCCAGAGCCCACGTGGTAGAAGAAGAAAAGCAATTCCTGAAAGTTGTCCTGTGCATGCACACACAGACACACAGACACACAGACACACAAAGAGAGACACACAGAGAGACACACATAATAAATAAATAAATCTTTAAAAGTCAATTCCCGGTAGCTATTGGGCAGCTCTAACCTTCTGTAACTCCGGTTCCAGGGGATTCTATGCCCTCTTCCCGTGGTAGGCAGGGCTGGAAATCTTTTCTGTGAAGAGCTGGAGAAGGGGCTGGGGAGACTCTTCTCACTCTGCAGAGCATTTACCTTAAAAGCTTGACAACCTGAGTTTGATCCCCAGAACCCATGTAAATGTGCTGGGCCGGCAAACTTGGTCTCCCAGCATCCCATGGGCAGAGAGGAGACAATGCATGAGGCTTGCCGGCCAGCATTCAGTCTAACCCAACTGATAGGATCCAGGTCAATGAAAGAGCCTATCACAAAAGAAAAGCAGATGGATACTGGCTGTCCTCCTGCCTCCAACCACCTGTGCTCACACATGCATACGTTAGTCCTTTTAAAGGGGCAAGCTGGATCGGTGAGGATGGCTCAGTGGATAAAGGTACTTACTGCCATTCTTGATGACTGGAGTTCAGTCCCTGAGCTCCACATGGTGGAAAGAGAGAACCCATTCCTGAGCATTGTACTCTAACCTGCCAACATACATATTCAAAGAAGTAATTAGTCTCTTGGGGGCGGGGTTGAGACAGGGCTTCTCTGTGTAGCCCTGGCTATCCTGGAACTTGTTCTGTAGACTGGACTGGCCTTGTAACTCTGCCTGCCTTTGCCTCCCCAATACCAGGATTAAAGGCGTTGTGCCACCACAGCCTGGCAGGAATTAGGTCTCTTAAACGGCCAGATTATGAACCAGCCAGTCCCTGATGGACCGCCCGGCAGCCTGAAAGCTGCTTAGCCCGTTTATAGGTAAAACAGCAGAGCTGGACTCCATTAAAGAGTTATTTATCATAAACACTGAACGAAGTTGGAGCTTTGTGACATTCTCACACATCACAAAATGTTCTCTCGGTCCCCCCACCCCCCAACAGTTTTAAACTGTAAAAGCCATGTTTAGCTCACAGGCCTTACCCAGCAGATTCGTCCCACAGGGGACGGTTGCCCGTCCCAGGCAGTAACTAAGGACACAGCAGATGACAAAGACTGAGAGACAGCTAAGGCAACTTCCAACCCTCACCGACCTTGCTCTCCCCTCTGCACAGGGGGCCTCCATCCTGAGCTAGAGTCTCCACACACACACACACACGTTGCAGACGACTACATATGTGTGGATGCAGCAACATGTTTCTTGTGTTTTGAAACTTTATAAATAGCATCACACGGTACATATGTTCCAGCACCTGGCTCCTTCCCCTCCACATTCTGTTAATACACGGACTTCAAGTCTAAAGTCTATTCATCTTGATGGCACACGCAGCCCTGTGTAGTGCTCTCTGGTTTTATTTCTGATAGTTCTTCCTTTGAGCAGCAATAGTCAGCAAGCTTTGTTCTTATGCTCCTTCCTTCTTTCCTTCCTTCCTTCCTTCAAGACAGGCATTTTCTCTGTAACTCTGGTTGTCCTAGAACTCACTCTGTAAACCAGGCTAGCCCCAAACTCAGAGATCTACCTTCCTCTGCCTCCTGAGTGCTGGAATTGAAGACGTGTGCCGCCACCGCCCAGATGCTTTGTCCTTCCTTCCTTCCTTTTTCTTTCTCTCTTTTATAAAGACATATTTATTTATTTTATGCATATGAATACACTGTCACTGTCTTCAAACACACCAGAAGAGGACCTCTGACCCCATCACAGATGGTTGTGAGCCACTATGCAGTTGCTGGGAATTGAACTCGGGACCTCTGGAAAAGCAGTCAGTGCTCTTAACCGCTGAGCCATCTCTCCAGCCCCTGTTCTTTCTTTAATAATAAAGTACTTCAGGTGGTGGCAGTGCAGACCTCTATTCCCAGCACTTGAGAGGCAGAACAGGTGGATCTCCTAGTTGGAGGCCAGCCTGGTCTACTGAGCTCCTGGGCAGGCAGGTTACATAGAAAAACCCTGTTTTGGGGGAGAAAAAGAAAGAAAGAAAAAGATTCTGTGTGTGTGCACGTGTGCGTGCGCGTGCGCGTGCGTGTGCGTGTGTGTGTGTGTGTGTGTGTGTGTGTATATATATAATATACATATATACACATATATGTATGTATATATATACATATACACACACACACACACACACACACACACACATATATATATATATATATATATATATATATATATATATATATATATATATATATATATTGCTTATGTGCAGGTACCTGCAGAGGCCAGAGGAGGGCGCCAGATCCCTAGCGCTGGATGTACAGGCAACTGTGCCCTATGTGGCTGCTCAGAACCTGCTTAGGATTCTTTGGAAAAGCAGCAACCACTATTCAGTGCCTTGAGATGGGTTTGGGCCCAGTGAGAAGCTCAGCCTGTTGCTAAGCCTGATGACCAGAATTAGATCCCCAGGAACCAGACGGCAGAGGAGAGAGTTGATGGATGTAGGTTGTCCTCTGACCACTGTGTGTGCCTGCTATGGCACTCGCTTGCTCACTCACACACACATACACCTACCTCTCATGCACACACACAAATAATATCTAATTTTTAAAATCTTAGAATGTTAAGGCAGTTCCTTAATTTTTTTTAAATAAATAAAAGATGAGGGAAGGAATAAATGAAAAGCTAGGTCTTCCCCTCCCCCTCCCCTTCTTTCCCCCCTCCCCCTTCCTGCTTTGACATCCTTCTCCTCCTCGATCTCACGATTGTTCTGTTGTGATTTTTTTTTTTTTTTTAGTGACCTACTGTAGTAAAAAATAAATATTAAAATCCCAGTTCAGAGTTTCCACTCCACCTTAAGTAGCTGAGTTCCCGGAAGAAAGACACACTGGCAGCCTTTGTATTTACAATACGCCCTAAACAGCATATCCTCCGTGCTGTTAGAATCTATTTTCCTATCGATAACCCCGAGTTATCACTTACTGTTTTCTATGTTCCAATTGGGCAGCCCTCAGGGCCACATTTTTTTGGTTTTGGTGGGGTTTTTTTTGTTTGTTTGTTTGTTTTATTTTTAATGGTTTAGCTAACCCATGGTGGCTTCTCCTTTTTCCTCTCCTGTGCATTCTTCTTCTAGTCCATGGCAGCTTCCTCCTGCTCCTCGTTGTGGTCCTCTTTCTCCCAAGCTGGTGAAACCTCAACCCCACCTCTGTCTCTTCTGCCCAGCTATTGGCATCTTTATTCACCAATCACAACTAACGAGGGTCACTCAGTGTCTTACCTGCTGACTCTCTTTGGGGTAAGGAGTCTAGCGTGGCCCCAAATTAGCATTAGAACACAAGCAGCATTAGGTCAACCCACTAAAACCTACCACACAAGCCCTTCTCCAATGCATAGAGAATTTACCAGGCTCTGAAAACTGAGGGCCTACCCCTAAACTACTGTAGCTACACATACACGCCACTCATTTCTCCCCAGTGCTAGAGACTGAAGCTATGGTCTCCTGCACGTGTGCTGAGCTAGCGTTTACAGATGAGGTTCGTGGCCAGCTCCAACCGCTCCGTGTGTTCATTCTTCTGTATGAACCAAGTCAGGGGCGAGTGTCAAGGGCCTGTCAATAAAGTGTTCCTGCTCCAGGTGTCAGGAGGATGCAACGCCGACAGAATTAAAGAAAAAAAAAAAAAAGGCTGTTCTGGTGAGGGGAGGGATAGCCCCAGGATCTGATGATGCCAAAAGACTCTCGTTGTAACTACAGAGTCACATGATCCATTTCAGCTTAGCCGTGCCCTTGGTGACCCAGCCCAATGGCGCACCATTGGCTAGCACCTCGGTTGCCCGCAGCGTGAATGGCCTCATTCATCCCCTGGAGACCTTCTCTTTCTGACTCCAGGATCACCTTCACGGTTGTTTTTGTCAGTGGGAATTTTGTGAACATTACCCGGGACAGGACATAAAAAGGTGCTTGTGGGCCGGGCGGTGGTGGCACACGCCTTTAATCTCAGCACTTGGGAGGCAGAGGCAGGCGGATTTCTGAGTTCGAGGCCAGCCTGGTCTACAGAGTGAGTTCCAGGACTAAACAGAGAAACCCTGTCTCGAAAAACCAAAAAAAAAAAAAAAAAAAAAAAAAAAAAAAAAGGTGCTTGTGTAATTGGGCTTGCCCTCACCCACCGCCATGAATGAGAGCCTGCCTAGGCTAGCCTGCTATGCGATAAAGAGGACGAGGAGCCGGGCCAAGGCCCTACAAGCGAGCCCAGCTGAGGCCGCACTAGGTCAGCCAGCAGGCAGTTTGTGCCTCGGATGTTTGAATGAACCAAAATCAACAGAGCTTCCCGGCCAACGGACAATCCACCCCAGGCACATTAGTCCAGCTGAGATCAGCCCAGTTCAGCTGGCCTCAAGCTGATCTCCACAGATTCGTGAATTAAAGGCAGCATCGTTGTAGTAACTGCTGCTGAGGTCTGCCATTGATCCTATGACATGGTGCTAGACCTTTTTAAAATATGTTTTTCCTGCCTTTTTAGCATCATGTTTTCCATTTATTAACAATAGGTTTTTTTCTTTTTCTTTTTAAGATTTATTTATTTAGCCGGGCAGTGGCGGCACACGCCTTTAATCCCAGCACTTGGGAGGCAGAGGCAGGTGGATTTCTTAGTTCGCGGCCAGCCTTGTCTACAGAGTGAGTTCCAGGACAGCCAGGGCTATACAGAGAAACCCTGTCTTGAAAAAACAAAAACAAAATAAAACAAAAAAAAGAGATTTATTTATTTTATGTGAGTACACTGTCGCTATCTTCAGACACACCAGAAGAGGGCATCTGATCGTATTACAGATGGTTGTGAGCCATCATATGGTTGCTGGGAATTAAACTCTGAACCTCTGGAAGAGCAGTCAGTGCTCTTAACTGCTGAGCCATCTCTCCAGCCCAGAAGGTCTTTTCTTACATAATATATTCTGGTTATGGTTTTCCCTCCCTCTATTCCTCCTTGTTTCTCCCCTCTTTCCCTCACACCTGGAGCTACTCCCCTTCTGTCTCTCTTTAGAAAACAAACAGGCTTCTAAGGGATTATGTCTCAGGGTTTTACTGCTGTGAACAGACACCATGACCAAGTCAACTCTTATAAAGGACAACATTTAATCGGGGCTGGCTTACAGGTTCAGAGGTTCAATCCATTATTAAGGCGGGAACATGGCAGCATCCAGGCAGGCATGGTGCAAGAGGAGCTGAGAGTTCTACATCTTCATCTGAAGGCTGCTGGGAGGAGACTGGCTTCCAGGAAGTTAGGATGAAGATCTTAAAGCCCATGCCCACAGTGACACACCTACTCCAACAGGACCACACCCACTCCAACAAGGCCACACCTCCTAATAGTGCCACTCCCTGGGTCAAGCTTATCCAAACCACCACAGATTATAATACGATAAAAAAACAAAAACTAACACACAGAAATTAGACAAAACAAAGAGAAGGAAAAGGCACAGGAAACAGACCCACTAGTTCACACACTCAGGAATCTCATAAAAACACTAAACTAGAAGCCATAATACACACGCAAGGACCTGGTACAGACCTGTACAGGCCTTGTGCACGCTGCTCCAGTCTCTGTGAGTTCGTATGAGCTTTGAACATGTTGACTCAGAGGGCCTTGTTTTGTGACCTCCGTCCCCCCTGGCTCTTACTCGCTTTCTGCCTCCTCTCTAGGATGCCCTGAGCCCAGAGGGGTGGGATTTGATGAAGACAGCCAGTGTCTGGCTGTTCCAAGGTCTCTCACTCTCTTCAGGCCTCTATATTGTCCCCAGTAGCAGCATGCTTTTCCGATGATGGCTGAGCAAGGTATTTGTTCTGAGTCTAGCAGAATGTCAGTTTAGGAATCGTTTTATTTTATTATTTTTAATTTAATTTTATTTTTTAGCAGTAGTATTTGGTTTTACCCTAGGCATCTAGGCCATCTGTTGTCTCAGGTTCCTGGTCACCCACGCAGTGTTGGGTGTAAGTTCTGTCTTATGGATCGAGCCTTAAGTCAAATCAGAGGTTGGGTGGTTACTCCCTCGGGCATTGTACCACTGTTGCACTAGGACATCTTGCAGGCAGGGCACCATCATTGTCAACCCGAGGGTTTGTGGCTGGGTTGGTGTTTTTATGTTTTTCTTTTGGTAGTGTGAAGAGTGCCTTCCTGTACCAAAGTCACTAGAATGTAGGGGTGACAACGGTTCTACATAGGCACCAGTTCAATGAGTTATATAGGTGTTGTCTTCAGCAATGGGGCCTTGCTGTCAGTCTGTGAAGAACAACCTACAGCCTTGGCAATGCTTGGGGATCCCTGTGGAACCCCTTCGGCCAACAACTCAATTCCATGTGGCCCAACCCTGGGACTGGAAGCTTCATCTGATAACAAGAGATGGCCAGGCCGGAGCTCAGTCTGCCCCCGTTATTTGATGTTTCGGTGAGATTGCCTTCATACACGTACATACTCTAGGATGCTTCTACGGTGTTAGATTTCCGCTGTAGAGAAATGTAATCCCACCCGTGGTTTCTACCCCACCTTCAACCATTTAGTTCCCAGATAAAAGACACACACAACCTTTATAATAAGCTTTAATCAGTACAAGAGCTGGGCAGACATCTATCCTCTGTGCTATTATGTGTGTTTCCCAGCCAATAATCTCTGTATATAATTTGCCATGTTTCGTCTGGACTGCTCTAAACTCCAATTAGCCAACCCACATGGCCATTATTTGCTGACTCACCTAACCTATGGCGGCTCTCTCCTCTTTCACCTTCTTCTTCCTGTCTCCTCTGACCCCCAAAGCCAGGAATCCTAAACCCCACCTATGCCTCTTCTGCCCAGCTATTGGCTGTCAGCATCTTTATTCACCAATCAGAAAAAACTTGGGGCAAGATCACTTGGGTCTACCTGCCGACTCTTTGGGGCAACCAAGTCTTGGGGACCAGCATTTAGTATTACAATACCCAGCCACAGACCAAGCCCCAACAGATTTCCTTACTACCCTTCAAATGGCCCTAATTTTAGCTGTCTTTCTGTGTATTTTCCCCCCTTCCCTCCCCCTCATCCAGCCCCTTACTCTATATCTAAACTCTGTGTTTCTATGAATTGTAGCCTGACTATCGTGGACTTAACAGATAACATCCACTTACAAGCAAAGGCATACAGTATTTCTCTTTCTGGTTCTAGGATACCTCTCTCATGATGGTTTTTTTTTTTTTTCTAGTGTCAACCATTTACCTTCAATCTCATAATTTCATTTATTTAACATCTGAGTAATAATACCCCATATACTGCATTTAAAAAAAAAAAAAAAAAAAAATCTGTTCTTGGGGCTGGAGAGATGGCTCAGTGGTTAAGAACACTGGCTGCTCTTCCAGAGGTCCTGAGTTCAATTCCCAGCAACCACATGGTGGCTCACAACCATCTGTAATGGGATCCGATGCCCTCTTCTGGTATGTCTGAAGAGCTATAGTGTATTCATATGTATAAAATAAATAAATCTTAAAAAAAAAAAAAAAAAAAAAAAACATTCTTCCATTGAAAGTCATCCGGGATGTTTCTGATTTCTGACTCTTATGAAGACAGCAGCTATAGACATGGATAAGCACGAGTCTCTGAGGTAGAATGGAGTGTCCTTTGGGTATATGCCCAGTGAATCTTGGGAAAGATCAATTCCTGTCTTTCTGAGGAACCACCACACTGACTTCCATGGTGGTTGTTTGCATTCCCACGGGCAATGAAGCGGGTTCCCCTTGCTCGACATCCTCGCCAGTATGAGCTGTCGCTTGCGAAATAGATCTGACATTCTGACAGGTGAAAGATGAAATCTCACAACACGGTTTCAATTTCCACTTACCCGAGGGCTAAGGATGTTGAACATTCATGTTAGGTGTTTCCCAGCGTTGTGAGATTCCTCATTTGAGAATTCTCTATTGAGATCTGTACCTCATTTTTTTGGTGGGCTATTTTCTTGATATTTGATAGTTTGTTGGGTGATTTACATATTCTGGATATTAGCCCTCTATCCAATGTGTAGTTGGTATATTTTCCCATTCTGTAGGGTGCTGTTTTGTCTGAATGACAGTGTCCTTTGCCATACAGAAGCTTCTCAGTTTCATGGGGTCCCATTTACGAATTGTTGGTCTTAGTGCCCATGCTAATGGTGTTCTGTTCAGAAAATCTTTTCCTGACAAGTGCCAATAAGTTAAGGGCTATTCCCAATTTTCTCTTCTATGAAGTTGAGTGTACTTTATTCTATGTTGAGATCTTTGATCCATTTGGAGTTTTGTGCACAGTGATAAATGTGGATCTATTTGGATTCTTCTACATGGAGCTGTCTGGTTTGACCAGCACCGTTTGTTAAAGATGCTGGCTTTTTTTTCCAGTGTGTTTCTGGCTTTTTCCTATCAGGCATCCATAGGTGTGTGGCGTTATGTTTTATTCTTCAGTTTGATTCTACTGATCAACATGTCTGTTTTTGTGCTAATATATCCTTGTAGCTCGACAGTACATCTTGAAATCGAAATCGGGAATGGTGATATCTCCTGCAGTTCTTTTATTATTCAGGATTGATTCAGATATCCCAGCCTTTTTTTTTTTTTTTTTCATTTTCATATAAAGCTGAAAATTGTCCTTTCAAGATCTGTGAAGAAGTGTGTTGGAATTTTGATAGGGATTACATTAACCCTGTAGATTGCTTTTGATAAGATGTCTTTTTTTTTTTCTTTTTTTACTTTCCATATTCTGATTATTCTTCGATTCTTTCTTGGACATCATAAAGTTCTTACCATACAAGTCTTTCACATGCTTAGTTAGAGTTGCCCCAACATATTTTATACTTTTTGAGGGTATTGAGATAGGCGCTGTTTCCTTGATTTCTTTCTCAGCTCCTTGTGTGTAGGAAGGCTACTGATTTTTGTGTGTTAATTTTGTATCCAGCTGAACCTCTGAACCTGCAAGCCAGCCCCAATTAAATGTTGTCCTTCTAAGAATTGCTTTGGTCACGGTATCTGCTCTCAGCAGTAAAACCCTAACTAAGACAACATCTAAAACAACCTTCATTGTGTCTTGTAAGTTTGAGTAATGTTGTGTATTCACCTCCATTCAATTCTAGAAAGCATTTGCCTTCTTTCTTTGTCTTGACCCACTTTTCATTCAGTAGAGAGCTGTTCCGTTCTCATGAGTTCGTTAACTCTCTGTTGTTCCTGCTGTTGCTGATATCTGGCTTTCATCCATGATGGTCCGATAAGGTGCATGGTATTATTTCAATTTTTCTTTGTATCTGTTGGGACTTGCTTTGCGTCTGAGTATGAGATCAGTTTTGGAGAAAGCTCCACACGTTGCTAAGAAAAAGGGTCTATGGTTTTGCACTTGGGTGAAATGTGAAAATAAGTGTGTTTCTATCTATTTGGCTTGTGACTGTCAGACAGCCCCAGCATTTCTCTGCTTAGGTTCTGTCTGGATGACCTGTCTGGTGGCAAGAGCGGGGTACTGAAGTCTCCCACTCTCACCATGTGAGGGTCAGTATGTGATTTAAGCTATAATAGGGGTTGCTTTTATGAATGTGTGGGCTCTTTGTGTATTTTTTATCCCTTTGATGAATATGTAGCATCCATCTCTATCTCTTCTGGTTAGTTTGAAGTCTGTTTTCATCAGGTATTAAAATGGCTCCACCAGCTTGCTGTTTAGATCCACTTGCTTGGGTTCTTTTCCCATCCTTTTGTTTTGTTTCTTTTGTTTGTTTGTTTGTTTGTTTTGGTTTTTTTTTTTCGAGACAGGGTTTATCTGTGTAGTCCTGGCTGTCCTGGAACTCACTCTGTAGACCAGGCTGGCCTCGAACTCAGAAATCTGCCTGCCTCTGCCTCCCAAGTGCTGGGATTAAAGGCATACGCCACCACTGCCCGGCGTTTTGTTTCTTTATATTGAGGAATTGAGACATTTTGGGATATTGCCTTAGTCAGTGTTTTACTGCTGTGAAAAGACACCATGACCATTTCTTATCAAAGAAAGAATTTAATTGGGAGCTTGTGTACATTCAGTGGTCCAGCCCGTTATCATCATGGCAGGAAGCATCGGGGACACACGGACCAACATGGCGCAGGAGAGGTAACTGAGAGTTCTGAATCTGGGAAGCTGGCAGCAGAGAGAGAGAGAGACACTGGGTGTGGCTTAAGCATTTGAAACTCGAAAGCTGCCCCCCCCCCCCCGCCCCCAGTAATACACTTCCTATTCCTGGTCAAGAATCACCACTCCCTAGCATTCAAACATACGAGCCTATGGGATGATACCTACTCAAACCACCACAGATATCAATAAGCAGTGTTTGTTGATTCCTGTTACTTTGTTGTTGTGATGGTGGTGGTGGAATGTGTGTGAGTGTGTGTGTGTGTGTGTGTGCATGTGTGTGTGTGTGTGTATGGTGTTGTGTGTGGTGTGCTTTATCCTTTCAGCTGTGAGCCTGGCTACAAAATAACATGAGGTGAATACAGCAGGAAATGTCATTCAACCCTCTCACGCGGGAGTTTAAAACAGAGTTGGGGGCTGCTCTGTGAAACCCTCAGGGGTCTCCATGTCTTTCCTCTGTTGTATGTATGTATAGAAGCAGGGGTCTGTGATGACGCAAGTGTCCCTAGCAGGCCCGTAAGCACATCGGAGCCGTCTGGATGACAATAGAGGGACAATGGAGGTCTGGTCTTTAATACAGATGGTCAGCTTGGTTTCTGCTCTTCTCAGCCCTTTCTTACAAAGTGACAGCATCAAGCCAGGCACAGTGGCTCCACACCTGTCACTGGAAGTAGGATGAGGAGTTCAAAGTCATAATGGACTCATGGCAAGCCCAGGCTACATGAGGTATCAAAACCCAAACAAGACGGCCAAAGGTCTGAGTTGGATTCCTAGGACCCTCAAAAAGGTGGGAGGAGAAAGCCTACTCCCAAAAGTTGTCCTCTGACTGCCACAAACACACCGTGACATATACACACCCACATACATGACACTCGCACACACACAAAATGAATAAAACATCATTAAAAAAAAAAAATGTTGGTAGTAACCCAGCTACCAATTTCCAGGTTGGGCGGTGGTGCATGCCTTTAATCCAAGCAGAGGCAGGCAAAACTCTAAGTTTGAGGCCAGAGTGGACTACAGAGTGAGTTCCAGGACAGCAAGGGCTATACCGAGAAACCCTGTTTGGTAGCATAGCCATCAGCTGCAAGAGATACTTGGAAATCTCAACTTTATTTTGGTGACTGTGCAGATACATCATTGCTATGTCTGTGGAAGGCGCAGTCTCTCAGGTAGTGAGTGAAGGTCCTACCTGACGTCATAGACCTCCACCTTCAAGGAAAATGGGTCCCAAGTGGAACAAACTCCGTATTCCTTGTTAAGAGGGCTCCTTGGTGGTGGAATAAGGCTTAAACATTTGTCTATGGTGGTTATGGTGATACTGTGGCTAGGGGTGCCCATGTACCCCAGTTCTGAGCACTAAACAGTGAGAGGAAGACTGCTGAAGGTTCTCGCAGAGGTTTAACTTCCTGTGGAAGAAATGAACACAGAGGAGAGCTTCCGGGACGCTCCTGATTGGCCCGCTGGTGAGGGGCAAGTTGGCAGTCAGCCGGTGACCCCAGAAAGGAAGCTGACGTGGGACCCTGACACCGCAGAGGAGATCTGAAAGACCCGGAAGAAAGAGCCAAGTGGAGGAAAGACATCTGGGAAAGAAAAGATCATAGACGTGGGGAGGAATGTGTAGAACCGCCCCTGGGGCGATGCACGGAGGCTGACGTCATCCAGGACTGTGTGCACAGCCCTGTGGTTTATTGTCTGCATTCGCTCATCCCCAGTGGGGACTGGTTTCCCTGCTTGTCAGCTGACTCACTGTCGAAGCATGACAGGCTGGTTCTCTTTCTGTGTTGGAGAGAATCAGACTGTTGTTTTGGGAAAATCTGGTCTCTTGAGCAAGAGTTTGGCCTGGAAGAACAAAAGAAGAAGGGAAGTCCCTAGCTTCCCTACAGTATCTGGGATTTCTCTCCTGCTGGGAAAATGGAGAGGTAGCAGGTTGTGCCCCCTTCGAGAGTATTCCCCCCCCCCCACACACACACACTCTGCTGGCTGGGTTGGATGCTGGCTACTTGGCTGAGAAGTAAGCTCAAAGCCTCAGCCTTTAGTCAGCCTGTAAGAAGCGAGACCACAGGGCTGGTAAGAGAGCATTTGCTCCTCACAACTGCCTGTAACTCCAGTTCCTCAGGATGCAACTGGCGCCCTCTTGTGGCTGCTGTGGGCACTGCATGCACCTGGCGCTCCTACATGCAGGCAGGCAAACACTCAACCACGTAAAATTTGAAAGAAGAAAAAAAAAAAAAAAAAAAAAAAAAAGACACTGCCAGTTCTCTGCTGATACCAAGCAGGGTATCGAGAAAAGCCGGCAGCCATGGCACAAGAAGACTCAGGCAGCTCTTAAAACGGGCCAGAAGAAGAGAGCTGACGTCTCTGGGCAGGAGCTACTGTGAGAAAGAGAGATGACAGAGGGGGGGAGGAGGGAGGGGAGTGGGGAGGGGGGGAGAGGGAGAGGGGGAGGGGGAGGGGGAGAGGGGAAGGGGAGAGGGGGAGGGGGGAGGGGGAGAGGGGGAGGGGAGGGGGAGGGGAGGGGGGAGGGGGAGAGGGGGAGGGGAGGGGGAGGGGGAGAGGGAGAGGGAGAGAGGGAGATAGACAGAGACAGACAGACAGACAGACAGACAGACAGAGACAGACAGAGAGAGACAGGGAGTGGGGAGAATGAGCCTGGCATAGATTTTTGAAACCTCAAAACCGCTGGACGGTGGCACACGCCTTTAATCCCAGCACTTGAGAGGCAGAGGCAGGTGGATCTCTGAGTTCGAGGCCAGCTTGGTCTACAGAGTGAGTTCCAGGATAGCCAGGGCTACACAGTAAAACCCATTGTCTCAAAAAACTGTTAGGTAAGTAGGTAGATAGATAGATAGATAGATAGATAGATAGATAGATAGATTTATTTTAAAAACAACTCAGTAACTTGTATATGTTTGTCTTCCTGGTGTATAACATTAGGGTAATTCCATAGAGACTGATAGCTATAGGTCAGTCAATTGTGGATATAACAGTTAAAGGGGGGAAATAGCCAAATATATCTCAAAGTAAATGGGCAAGATGGCTCAGTGGGTAAAGAGCTTGCAATGCAAGCCTGGGGCCTGGATTTTATCCCCAGAACTCACATAAAGGGTGGGAGAAGAAGACCCGTCTACAAAGTCTTCCTCTGACCTCCTCATGCGTGCTGTGATATGAGAAACACACACACATGCATACGTGATACAGACAGACAGATGATTGATTGATAGATAGATAACATGATACAGACAGACAGATGATAGATAGATAGATAGATAGATAGATAGACAGACAGATAATAGATTTTTAAACTTTATTTTGAGACAGGGTTTCTCTGTGCAGCCCTGCCTGTCCTAGAACTCACTCTGTAGACCTGACTGGCCTCAAATTCAGAGATCCTCCTGCCTCTGCCTTCCAAGTATGCACCACCACCACCTGACTAGATACTTTTTAAAATGTACTCTTAGGCCAGGTATAATGGCACATTCCTTTATCACAGCACTTACAAGATTAGATCTCTGTGACTTTAAGACCAGCCTGATCTATATAGCCAGCTTCAGGCCAGCGGGATCTGTATAGTGAGCTTCAGGACACCGGAGCTATATAATGAGACCCTGCCTCAAAAAACAAACAAACAAAAGCCAAACAGATAAATAAAGCAGTTTCAGGCCAACTGTGATGGCCAACATCTCTAATCCCAGCACTCAGGAAGCAGAGCCAGGTAAAGTCTGCATAGTTTGCATAGAGGTCTGATGCCCTCTTGTGGAATCCTTGGGTACTGCACACACACAGAGGCACATACACACACATACATATATACACACATGCACACACTTTCACATACACATACACACATGCTTACACACACATATTGAATATTGAAAAATGTGAGGAAAAAAATAAAATGTAAGGGTTGTAATGTCCACACCCTCCTCCATTATCAGGCAGAAAGTGTCTTGGCAGAGTGCCCAGTGGATTTCCGCCTGTGTCTCATCTCCTGGAACTATGTCCATGGACGTCATCGCTTTGAGGCAATGTCTGGGAAGGCAAATGTTTTCCCTGGATCTGGGCCTCTTGCCATCCTGAACACAGGCAGACTCCCTTAGCAAAGCGGGAAATGGGCAGGGGAAAGACTAACCCGCGTCTCTGTGCACAAAGCCTAGCAAATGTCGCTAACACGCAGAGTAAACAGGAGCCCCCCATTGCCGTAAAGACAGAAGGGCCCTCAGCTGGTCGGTGCTCCCCAGAAGATCCCTGAGATAGTTGGTGCTCCCTGTGTGCACAACCCTCTGAGTCTCCCAAACATATTTGCACATTTAATCCTCCAGGCGACTCTGCAAGGTCTTCTATTAATGGGTTTTTTTCCCACGATCATTCTTCTTTTCATTTCGTGCCAACACGTGTATACACATGTGCCACGCAGTCTTGCAGAGATTGTCAGAGGGCAGTTTCCAAGTCTGTTCTTCCCCTTCTGCCCTGTGGGTCCCAGGCGTCAGACTGAGTCAAGAATACTGTAGTATGTTTCTGCAGAGATGAGATTTATTTTGACAACCATGTAACACTCTCATTGTGCAACTGTGTCACAATTCCTTCCTCCTTTTATATCTTTTCTTTGTTTCCTTTTTTAAATTTTTAAAAATTTATTTTATGTCTGAGTCCACTGTCACTACCTGCAGACACACCAGAAGACGGCATCAGATCCCATTACAGATGGTTGTGAGCCACCGTGTGGTTGCTGGGAATTGAACTCAGGACCTCCCTCCTGCCCCCTACACGCCAGAGCACTGGATTTACAGCTGCGCACCATGACACAGGGGTTTTATGTGACGCAGGGGCTGAGAACTAGGACTTCACCCATGCAAGGCAAATGCCGTATCCAATGAGCCGGGGCCCCAGCCACTCCCCAGTTGTCTGGTTACTAACTGAGCATTACTACGGTCACATCATGTTTTTCTAACACTTCTGTAAGTTCCACTGACTATGTAAGGTCTAACTCCTCCTACAAAGTGGTGGTAGGTGGTAGGGTGGGAGCGGCAGCTGTCAGTTATCAACGTCAGGAAGAGATAGACCAATGGAGACATAGCCCTCAGTCCCGGCAAGGCGGGACTTAGGGAAAGCCAGGACGCATCAATTCACTGTGGATTTCTCTTTGCCGTGATGGTGTGTGTTTCTTTGGGCAGTTTGGCAAACGTGGGTTTGGATCATGAACACTCAACTAAGAGGAATTCCCTGCACATCAGCAAAAACCCCTCTCCCCCACAGGAGAATAGAAACCCCTTCTCCCCTCCCCAGTCTATGGCCCATCATGTGGAGCTGGCTTCTGAAGAGCATGCTGGGATTGTCACTATGGGACTTCTGAAGCCAGGCATAGAAAAGATGGGACAAATCCATCTCTCACGGCTTGCCATTAGCCTGTGGAGAGTGTCAGGTGTCTTCCTCTAGGGTTCTCCATCATATTCTTTTGAAACAGGTTCTCTTACTGAACCCAAAACTCTTGTTTTGCCTAGGCCAGTAAACTCCAGGATCTGACTGTCTCCATCCCCTGCTCCCCACCCCCTACCCCCATTCCCTAACCCCAGAAACACAGGCGACTGCAGGGGGTTTACAGTGGACCCTGAACTCAGGTCTTCTGCAAAGCCCTTTACCCACAGGAATCATCCAGGCCACCTCCGTACCCCAAACCCCATCATCTTTGGTCAGCTAAAGATGCTACATCTCCTTCCCTTTCCACTCTGCTTCCAAGGGGGATGGAGATGAGAGCCTGGTACTTCCTGCAGTGGGCAAGAACTGAATCCCTGTGGGGTTGCTTGTCTCCACAGGAGGCACTGGCATGAAACATCAGAGCTGGTATGGGTTGACATCCAAGATGGGCACAGTGCTATCAGGAGTCTTCTCCATCATGGCTACCCACATGCACCTCATCTTTGAAAGGAAGCATCTTGGGAATGGTAACTGCACGGAGAACTTCCAGACTCATGGCATCAACATACTGGGGCACTTTTTCATCTGCTGGAGCTTCAGAATCATCCTCTTCCTGTCCATCTTCACCATGATAGCCAGCTGCTTC
This sequence comes from Arvicanthis niloticus, assembly GCF_011762505.2. NCBI lineage: Eukaryota > Metazoa > Chordata > Mammalia > Rodentia > Muridae > Arvicanthis > Arvicanthis niloticus. The sequence continues at coordinate 52,436 of NW_023045947.1, forward strand.
CTCCTGTATTCCGTGTACGCCCAGATCTACGAGGGTCTCATGAGCTACACCATCTGGATCATCATGTATGAGTCCACCAACCTGGCCGTCCAGACCCTCACCGACGAGTTCAGCGTGGCCCTGGTCAGAGCCATGCGATGGTTTGGCTGGGTGTCCCGTGCTTCCTTACACTGCTTCTGGCTATATTTCGTCATCACCCACGCCCAAGTCATCTACCAGAGTAAAAAACAGGGCAACATACTCACCTACCACAGGCGTATCTCTTTGGGAAGTGGAGACTCTCCACGGCGGAAATCAAAAATTATACACTTTATCCAGCACTACAGTGGATAGTGGTAGCCATTTTCCATCCCTGAAGATTCTCAGGGTAGTCCTAGTCCCCTGAAATACATCTTTCCTTTTGGGGGGAGGATTGCTTTTGATAAGCTATTATTCTCTTTAGCCTCCACCCCTTGCTATGTCTTCTGTTATAGACCTGATACATGAAACAATAAAAAGAAAAAAGAAAACATTCCTTAGTTTCTCTCTCGAGTTTCACCACCAACACACATATGTAGTTTGACAAGAAATAGCCAAATAGGGTCTCTGCAGTGAAGAGCACTTGCTGCCTGGGTTTGGGTCGCAGCACCCACAGAGCAGCTTACAACTGTCTGTAACTCTAGTTCTAGGGGGAATCCAGTGCCCTCTTGTGGACTACACGGGCACTGCACACATACAGTGAAGACACATACATACAGGCATGCAGTCACTGTCTTAGTCATTGTTGCTTTTGTTCTATTGCTGTGAAGAGACACCATGACCAAAGCAACACTTACCAAAAAAAATTGCATTTAATTGAAGGGTTTGCTTACACTTATAGAGGTTTAGTCCACTCTCATCATGGCAGGGAGTATGGAGACACCCAGAGTACTGGACATACAGCTGGGAGCGTTACATCCTAATCCAACGGCAGCAGGAAGAGAGAGAAGCTGGGCTTGGCATAGGCTTTAGACATCACAAAGCCACACCCCCTAATCCTTCTAATCCTTTCAAACAGTTCCACTTCCTGGTAACTAAACATTCAAATATATGAGCCTATAGGGGCCATTCTTTTTTTTTTAATGATTTATTTAGTTTATTTATATGAGCACACTGTAGCTATTTTCAGACACACCAGAAGAGGCCATCTGATCCCATTGCAGGTGGTCATGAGCCACCATGTGGTTGCTGGGAATTGAACTCAGGACCTCTGGAAGAACAGTCAGTGCTCTTAACCGCTGAGCCATCTCTCCGGCCCTATAGGGGCCATTCTTATTCCACCACCACACACATATAAAAGGAAATAAATCTTTAAAAAAAAAAAGTGTTCAGCCAGGGGAGGGGGTGTGGCCTTTAATCCCAGCACACAATAGGCAGAGGCAAGCAGATCCTCGAGTTCAAACCAGCCTGGTCTAAAGAGCAAATTCTAGCACAGCCAGGGCTATACAAAGAATCTGTTTCTTGAAAAACAAAAACAAAAAGTATCAAAGGTTCTTAACTAATCAAAAGGAATCTGTTAAAGTTGTGACTATGGCTATTGCTAGGCTATAAATATGAATGACGGTTCAGTGGCTAAAGGCCTGAATCCAGTCCTACATGGTGCAAAGAGAGAACAGTTCTCATAAATTTGTCCTCTGACTTTCTGCCCCCAACATACACATGCACATATGTGTACACACACACACATAAATGATAAATAAAGGATGGCTAGAGAGATGGTTTGTTGGTTCAGAATGCTGGCCACTCTTTCAGGGGACCAGAGTTTGATTCTCAACACCAACACCCACCTCAAGTACCTCACAACTGCCTGCATCTCCAGTTCCCACAGGCACTGAAAACGTGTGCATATACACATACACAGACACACACGCACACAGAGATAAAAACAGTAATTTTGGTTTGGAGACAGGGTCTCATCATGCAGCCTTGGCTGGCTTAGGACTAAATCACTATGTAGACCAGGTTGGCCTCAAACTCATAGAGATTCCCCCTGTCTCTGCCTCCTTAGTGTTGGGGTAAAAGGAATGTGCCACTACACTGGGCCAAAAAAAAAATTTTTTTTTTGAAGAAAGAAAACAGAAAGCTGAGCCAGGTGTGGCAGTTGTCTTTGGAGATATCAAGGCCAGATGTACAGGTAGTAAAAGAATTTACCAAATTCTAGGACAGAGACAGAGAATGTATTGAAATAGGCTATGCAAGGAACAACAGGGGCTGGAGAGATGGCTCAGAGGTTAAGAGCACTGACTGCACTTCCAAAGGTCCTGAGTTCAATTCCCAGTAACCACATGGTGGCTCACAACCATCTGTAATGGGATCTGATGCCCTCTTCTGGTGTGTCTGAAGACAGTGACAGTGTGCTCACCATATATATAAAATAAATAAATAAAATCTTAAAAAAAACAAAAAAGTACAGGCATGTCCCCAGAGAGGGGGTTGTTCTGCTGGGAAGAGGGGTAAGCTTTTTGATGGATATTTCTGTATGGAGAGCCTGGGGTGAAGTGTGTATCTGGGTGACTCTGCCCACGTTTCATTGCTTTGCTGAGGTACAAATTTTCCGATGTGACTTCTCTTCTTTTGGACTGGCTTCGTGTGCATGATGTCTTGAGTCACTAAGGTCAGCCTGTAAATCTTCCGGGCCTGTTTTTTAAGGTATGAAATTCCCCACAGTAGTGTGCCAGCACCTCTTGGTTTGGTTTGGTTTTCTTCAAATAGGGTTTCTCTGTGTAGCCCTGGCTGTCCTGAAACTCACTCTGTAGACCAGGCTGGCCTCGAACTCAGACACCCACCCACCTCTGCCTGTTGGGATTAAAGGTGTGCACCGCCACTGACCAGTGTTCTAGTGCCTCTTAAAGGTCCCAATCACCCTCCATGCCATCATAATGATAAATAGATTTAGCATGAGTTTTAGAAGGGACAAGCATGCAGACAGAGTACAGTCCATGTGTATCGTCTTAGCCAGGGTTTCTGCTGTTGCAATGAAACACCATGACCAAAGCAACCTGGGGAGGAAAGGGTTTTTATTCAGCTTACACTTCCACATGGCTGTTCATCATCAAAGGAAGACAGGAACTCAAGAAGGGCAGGAACCTGGAGGCAGGAGCTGATGCAGAAGCCATGGAGGGGTGCTGCTTGCTGTCTTGCTCCTCATGGTTTGCTCAGCCTGTTTTCATAGAGCCCAGGACCACCAGCCCAGGGATGGCCCCACCCACCATGGGCTGGGTCCTCCCCCACCAATAACTAATTAAGAAAATGCCCTACAATTTTACCTACATTGCAACCTTATGGAGACATTTTCTCAACTGAGGCTCCCTTCTCTGCAGTGACTCTAGCTTGTATAGAGTTCACGTAAAACTAGCCAGTACATGTGTGTACATACAAGCTGTAAATGCATCTGGAAATTTGGGGGTGGGAGTGGGACTGTTGGGGGCCGACTTTTAGCAGAAAGCGGCTATCAGCTTTGCAGCCATCTTGAGCCATATACCCTGACATGAGACTTGGATTACAATAGCCTACAACAGCTGAGCACACTCCGATAATCTTGGTTTAGATACCTTGAGATTAAAGGCGCATGAGATTAAAGGTGTGTGACTTAAGAGTATGATTTAGAAGTATAGAGATCAGAGTTAGAGACAAGACCTAAGGGCATGATTAAAGGTGTAACTTAGAGGCGTGGCTTAGAATGAGACTATAGAAGACAGAACCAGACATCAGAGAGAGAGAGATTCATACACATCAGACATTAGGTAGAATCTGCCCTCACCCTCGCTCTTGCTGAACCTCGACCCGCAGACCGGAGCAGCAGCTTGGGCCAGGATACAGTGGCCACCCAAACGTGGGTCGGCCCGGGCCTCAACATTTTGCCTGGGCTGCAACATTTATTTTGGCCGCCCCAACTTGGGGCTAGTGCGGTCCCCAACATTATTTTGGCGCCCGAACAGGGACTCGAGCTTGGGCCTCAACATTATTTTGGCGCCCAATGTGGGGCTAGTGTGGACCCCAACATGGGACAGTACTAAGGACTGAACTGAAAGCCTCATACACACCAGGCAAGTCTTACTTCACTGGGTATGTTCGCAGTAAAAATTTCTTCCTCATGGCATTGAGTTTTTTGAGCCACAAGAATGGGATTCTCTCTGCAAGTCTAAGTTTTCAATTATGTCAGGTCTTTTGTGCCTTTTACCAGTGTGTGTGTGTGTATGTGTATATGTGTGTGTGCACATGTACACATGCATGCACACATGTGTACACGTGTGTGCATGTGTAGTGTGTGAGTTTGTATGAGCATGAGTGTGTGTGTATGTGTGCCTATGCATTTGTGTGCATGTACAAGCACACGTTGTACAGGTGTCCCCTTACCCAACCAGGGAGATGACCGTGTGCTCTTCACCTGCTGCCAATCCAATCAGGGGCAGCTGAAAGACCCCTCTGTCCACCTCTGACTTCATCTTTGTTAGTTACTGACTTTGCCTGTCCGCTAGCTGTCAGCCACTTGGCCAGGGTCGCAGCCCACTGAGTTTGCAGGTGTCCGTTAGCTGTCCTTGTCCTTACATTTAATGGTCAGGACACACCTGTAGCTTTTACCGTGACAGAGTGTTAGCTCCATCTCGGTCTTTCTTGCTCATCTCATGGTCACCTCCTTGTCTAAATAGTTGCTTATATTAGAAGCCATACTTAAAGCGAAGAATGCAATTGTTGCCAGGTGTCGGTGGCACAGGCCTTTCAGCCCAGAACTTGGGAGGCAGGGGTAGGTAGATCTCTGAGAGCTAAAGGCCAACCTGGTCTACAGAGCCAGTCCCAGGACAGCCAAGGCTATACAGAGGAACCCAGTCTTGAAGAAACAACAAAAATATGCTATTGCTAGCTGGTTCCAGATCACGAACATATGCTATGCAGTGTCCAAAGAGACCAGAAGGGGGCGTCGGGTCCCCTGGAGATAGAGTTAATAGAGGTAATAATGAACCATCCAACATGAATATTGGGATTCAAAACAAGTCCTTGATAAGAGTGGCAAGCACTCTTAAGTCCCTTCCTCCCTCCTCCCTCTTTTCCTCCCTCCCTCCTCCCTCTCTTTCTGCCTCCTCCCCACTCCCTCCTTTCCTTCCTCCTTCCCTCTTCTTTCTCCCTCCCCCTCCTTTCCCTCCTCCCTCTTTTCCTCCCTCCCTCCTCCCTCTCTTTCTCCCTCCTTTCCATCCTTCTTCCCTTTCTCCCTCTCTCCCTCTTTTCTTTTCCTTCCCCTCTCTCTCCCCCGCCTCCCTCCTTTTCTCCCTCATGTTGTTTGTCTGATTGGCATGTAGTCATTGCACATAATCATGAGTCCACTGGAGACATTTCATTCCAGTATATCATGTCCCTCGGGGAGATGGCTCAGTGGTGCAGAACACTTCCTACACAATTGTGAGGATCAGAGTTTGTATCCCAGCTCACATGTGACAAGCCAGGCGTTCCCCTCAAACACAAACAATCCTAGCTTCCCTGGAGCTAGCGGAGAGAGCAGCGTCCCTGGGGCTTGACGCCCTCCAATCGAGCTAAGAGAAGGTGAGCTCCAGATTCCGAAAGAGATTTGTGTCTCAAAGGAAAAGCTGGAAAGCAGTAGAGGAAGAGACTGGATGCCCTCTTCTGGCCTCCAGGAGCAAGTGAACAGGTGCATGGCCTAAGACACAGAAAAAAAAAAAAAAAAAAAAAAAAAAAAAAAGACAGACAGACAGACAGACAGAGGCACATAGACTGAGACACAGAGTTGGGGTGAATGAGGAAGAGGACTGGGGTGGTAGCTCAGTGGTTAAGAATACAAACTGATCTCCCAGAGGACCAGAGTTGATAGCACCCACACACATACATATAATTATGAATAATAAAAAAAATAAGTACGTAAGAAATAACGACTTGGTGCTGGGCGGTGGTGGCGCACGCCTTTAATCCCAGCACTTGGGAGGCAGAGGCAGGCGGATTTCTGAGTTCGAGGCCAGCCGGAAAGATGGCACCCTGATTAAGATGGCACTAGCTGCTTTTCCAGAGAACCCAGGTTCAATTCCCAGCACCCACATGGCAGGTCACAACTCTCTGTAACTCCATTTCCAGGGGACCTGACACCCTCACAGACATACATGCAGGCAAAACACCAATGCACACAAGAATTTGGGGGGCTGGAGAGATGGCTCAGTGGTTAAGAGCACTGGCTGCTCTTCCAGAGGTCCTGAGTTCAATTCCCAGCAACCACATGGTGGCTCACAACCCTCTGTAATGGGATCCGATGCCCTCTTCTGGTGTGTCTGAAGACAGTAACAGTGTATTCACATACATAAAATAAAAATAAATAAAATAAAGTAAAAAGAGTTGTAACTTGAACAACAGTGTAGTGGAGTGAATACCAGGCTCCCATCCAGAGACTAACAGTGTCTTGTGTATCCCAGAGCAGCCTCCAATTCGCCAGCAGAATGCCTATATAATGCTCTCCTGGTGTCTACCTAGTAGGTCCTGATTACCAGTGTGAGCTGCCACACCAGGCTTATACAGCAGAGCCCACACCTAATCCTTTCCAAACAGTTCCACCAACTAAGGACCAACTCTTCAAACATATGAGCCTACGGGGACCATTCTCACTGACAGCACCACACGTGGCCTTCTTGGATCAGGTGTGTCACTGCAACAGGCTTTGTGGTTTCAAAAACAGACTCCATTTCCAGTTAACGCTCTCTGCCTCCCTCTTGTGGATCTACATGTGAGCTCTCAGCTACGCATCGGGCAGGCCTTCCTGCTTGTGATGTGCTCCCTGACGGGGTAGTGCTCTAATACCCTAAGCCCCAGACTCCTCAGTAAGTAGCTTTGGTCACAGGGTCTTTTTGTTTTTTTTTTTTTTTTTTTTTTTTTTTTTGGGGGGGGGTGTTGTTGTTGTTTTTTCGAGACAGGGTTTCTCTGTGTAGCCCTGGCTGTCCTGGAACTCACTCTGTAGACCAGGCTGGCCTCGAACTCAGAAATCTGCCTGCCTCTGCCTCCCAAGTGTTGGGATTAAAGGCGTGCGCCACCACTGCCCGGCGAGTCACAGGGTCTTAACCCAGCAATAGAGCAGTTATAGGCCACACGATCAGGGGTGCCAGGAACCCAACTTTGCCCCTCAGCAAGCTACATGCTCCTAACTGATGAGCCTCTTGTTATTTTGGGGGTTTTGTTTTGAGGCAGGGTCCCCTGTAAGCCACACTGGGAATGACCTTGAACTCCGGATCTTCCTGCCTCCACAGAACCATTCCTCACTGAATCACAACTGCTGGGACTGAGACAGAGTTGGAAGCTACCCAACAACCCCCGGGGCAGTGGTGTCTCCCAACCGTGTCCCAGCAACGTGGTTCCAGCTACTCAGGTTAGACCGTGGCTCAGACCCTTGGGCCACGCCCTTTCCACGTGATTTGGGGTCATGGTCTTGAGCTAGCTCTGCCTCTTCTCAAGCTTATCCCGGATTTTCTCCTTCAGGACCTGCCCTGGTGAGTCCGGTCTAAAATGAACTCCAGGATGATAGCAGTCATGGTGGGCATCTTCTCCGTCCTGAACACCATCCAGTTCTTCATCTTTGAGCTGAACCAGACGACGCACATCGGCTTCGAAGATAAATACAGCATCTACCTGGACACAGAATCAGAGGTGGCATCCTGGGTCGTGGTCTACAGGCATAATATCAGCACAGGACTGTCCATCGCCACCATCACCGTCAGCTGCTTCTTCCTCTTCTGCCTCGACAAGAACATGTTTATCGGACTGCTCATCTACACCATCTGGATCACCATCTACGAACTGCTCAGCTTCACCATGGTTCTGCTCATCCATGGCACCATCAAGGAGCAGTTCAAGGACCTGAGTCAACTGTACTTGCTCTTGCAAATCTCCCGCATGTTCCTGCACTTCGCCTCCCTGCCCTTCGTGGTCAAGCACGGCTACACGCTCTACAAGGACCCTAAGGTCATAAGCTTAGCCGGCCGCCGCAGGCGCTCCTCCATCAGCACCGTAGACTCATGGCCCCCTGTCGGGCTGGGGTCGTTGTACCGCAAAACAAACTGAACCAGGACTGGGGTGGTGCTCACCCAAGGTCTGCTCACATTCAGACCCTGAATTATATGCAGCTTGTTGTAGTATCGGTTACCTTTGCGTTGACTATATCTTTAACTCTTTTTTTTTTTTTTTAAATATTCTTTTCCCCTCTCCTCCATCTCTACCTCTGTAGTACTAAGATTAAAAGCATGTGCCACCACATCCATTTTTGTCATTTTAAAACTTTGTGTGTGTGTGTGTGTGTGTGTGTGTGTGTGTGTGCACGTGAGCATGATTATGTACATGTCAGTATAGATACTCAGAGGTCAAGGCATACGATCCCCCTGGAGCTGGCCTTACAAGTGGTTGTGAGCCACCCTATGTAGGTGCTGGGGACTTGAACCTGGGTCCTCTGCAAGAGTAGCAAGTGCTCTGAACCACTGAGCCATCTCTCCAGCCCTATCTTTGTTGTTTGTAACTATGTATCTGCGTGGGGTATACATCTACAAATACAGGCACCCTCAGAGGCCAGAGACCTTAGATCCTCTGTAACCATGGGCTGGCCTGGCTATACATGGGTTCTGTGGACCCAAATGCAAGTCTTCAAGCTTTTGAGGCAAGTCCTTCAACCTAACTATGTCATTTCCCGGGCCTTGTCTCCACCTTTTATCCCAGGTTGGTCTCCACTTAACTGAGGATGACCCAGAATTCCTATCTCTGCCTCTGGAATGCTGGGATTACAGATATACAACAAACATCATATTCAGTTATGCAGTGCAAGGAACCAAGCTTTATTTCTTTTTCTCCTTTTTTTAGTTTTTGGAGACAAGATTTGAGTTTCTCTGTATATCCCTGGCCGGCCTGGAACCCACTCTGTGGGCTAGGCTGGCCTCAAACTCACGGAGATCTGCCTGCCTCTGCCTCTCAAGTGCTGGGATTAAAGGCCCAACCTTAAGGTTTTATTCATGGTAGAAAGGCACTCAACTTAGTATCTAGCTAGCCCAAAGGGCAATTTATAAACAAACAAACAAACAAACATTGGTTGAACTGGGATCTCACTATGTAGCCCCAGCTAGCCTGAAACTTACTCTATAGATCAGGCTGTCCTGGAACTTACAAAGATCCACCTACTTCTGCCTCCTGAGTGCTGGGATTGAAGGCATATGCCACCTCACCCTGCTTTAAAGAATAACTTTTTAACCATGTGTCTGTGTGTGCGTGGGAGTGTGGGTTTGTGCACATGAGTCCAGGTTCCCAGGAAGGCCAGAAGAGGCTGTTGGAGTCCCTGGAGCTGAGTTCCAGGCGGTTGTGAACCACCAGGGTTGGGTGCAGGGAACCAAACTCAACTTTTCTGCAAGAAAGGCGTGTGCTCTCAGCCACTGAGCCATCTCTCCAGGCCCCAAAGGAAACTATGTTAAGACTCACTGCTGAGTGCTGGTGTGCACCTGTTATCAGTGAGGAACCACTCTTGTGACCTGTATTTCACACTCAAGTGCTATGTTATAGCCTTAAACCCACTGTCCTTATAGGTAGGCTTTGTGTACAGTGCTAGGAGGCACTAGAGGACATGACATGGCCAAGTCACATAATAAAAGCAAGACTTTGGTCACACTGGCTGAGCTCCTGAAGAAGACACAGTGTGTCCTATCTGGTACCTTCCATACACTTTTTTAAAGAGATTTATTTATTTATTTATTTATTTATTTATTTATTTATTAAATGTGAGCACACTGTAGCTGTCCCCAGACTCACCAGAAGAGGGCATCAGATCCCACTACAGATGGTTGTGAGCCACCATGTGGTTGCTGGGAATTGAACTCAGGACCTCTGGAAGAACAATCAGTGCTCTTAACCCCTGAGCCATCTCTCCAACTGTTCCACACACTTCTTAAACTCTAGTATTCAGCAGCCTCAATGGAGAGTGGGATAGTAGGGTTACCTTATATCCTACCTAGTACCTTTACAACCTTATCTCAAAAAAACTACCTAAACAAATAAATGAACAGATAAATAATCTGCGAAACACAGGCATGGTGGTGGGATAGGACTGGAAACAGCATTCAGTGATGTGAGGTAGGGGGATCAGGAGTTTAAGTTCACCCCCACCTGAATTTTCATGTTTTGGACTAGCCTGGGCTACTTGAGACCATATGCTGTGTGGAGAAAAAATAACAATAAAACAAAAAAGTTTAAAGCTGGGCACAGTGGGGTTCTCTTTCTGTCTCAGCTCTTGGAAGGCTGAGAAAGACCTCTGTGTATTTGAAGCTAACCTTGTCTACAGAAAGAGTTCTAGTCTATATATAAGATCCTGTCTCAAAAAATAAAATTAAATAAAAGAAGCCTTTGGGACTAGAGGAGAGCTGTTAAGTCATGGTTGGGCTGCAAGTCAAGTGGGGACCAGAGGCAGAGGGCAGATGTTCGTGATCACTCTTTTATTCACTCAAGATGGTCTCTCCTACATTGAACCGGAGTTTGCTATTTCCTGGCTAAATTGCTGCCCTCAGAAATCCTCCGACCCCAGTACCGGGATTCCAGGTATACACCACCCTCCAGGCTGGGTCCTGTAATCTGAACTCAGGGTCACATGCTTGGGTAGCTATTACCCACTGAGCCAGTCTCCTGGACCCCAATACTGTCCGTTGGAGCCACATTCCTCCCAACCCTGAACATTCGGGCTACTGTGGACTCACCCAGAAACAGCTAACAATTCCTTTTCCCAACAAGTTGCAAGAAATTCATTTGGACCCCGGGAGGCAGTTCTTCAAAAGACCACTAGGTGGCAGTCTGTGACAAGTTTCCAGATAGTACTGTTGCCCAAAAACAAAATTCTCTAAGCAGTATTGAAACCTGCAACAGGATCTAATCCCTACCCTGGTGTCTTCAGCCCAGTCACAGCAGAAGTGAGGAGACTGGGAACCAGCAATAATAGGCTCAACTAAGAGAACCTTAAGCCAGGCCCAGGTGTAACGGGTCATTCCACCGGCTGAGGACCCTAAGGCAAGAGGGTCCAAAAGTTCCAGGCCTACCTGAGCTCTGGAGTGAGAATTCAAGGCCAACGCCAGCAACATAGGGAAACTAACAAAATAGAAAGCAAAACTGGAAGCCAGCAGTGGTGGCGCACGACTTTAATCCCAGCACTTGGGAGGCAGAGTCAGGCGGATTTCTGAGTTCGAGGCTAGCCTGGTCTACAGAGTGAGTTCCAGGACAGCCAGGACTACACAGAGAAACCCTGTCTCGAAAAAACAAAAAACAAAAACAAAAAAAAAAAAACAAAAAACAAACAACAACAAAAGACAAAACTGGAACTCACTCTGTAGACCAGGCTGGCCTCGAACTCACAGAGGTTTGTTCACTTGCCTTGGCCTCCCTAGGGTTTCTATTCTCCACTCTATCACCTTCTTCAGGATGCTTCTGTTAGGGTGTTAGGGTGGTCCTTTCTGATCTCTCCAGCCTCACCCTACCTCTGCAGCCTGTGACAGGAGGCTACTCCCGCTCCGGCCAACAGGTGTCGCTCTTGGCTCACAAACTTCAACCTACCTGCTCCTTATGGAAGGCCTTTCCTCCCCTGGCTCCAAACCCCAGGGCTCAATCTTACCCTCCCCTGGGCTTCACTCTGATGAACCCCTTCCCCCCATCCCTCCAGTTTTGACCTCCCTGAAATCCACTTTGTTTATGTAACTGCTTCCACGGAGAGGGTAGGCCCACCTGTCACGTAGCTCAGCAAGAGCAGGTCAGCACATATGCCCTGTGAACAAACAGAGCCTGGCTAAGAGATAAGATGTTGCTTACAAGGTGAGGGTCAGATTAGAGAATCGATTCCCACAGGTTGCCTTCTGACCTCCTCCCTCTCATGGTGGATCGCCAGCCCACACCCACACATGCACACACGCATGAATAAATGAGTGTAATCTTACATTTAACGCAAAGTCTGTTTAAGATGGGGAGGGGTATAGTGGCACAGGCCTTAAATGCTACCGCTCAAGTCACAGAGGTAGGCCAGCCTGATCCCCATGTTACAGGACAGCTAGGGCCACATAGAGACCCAGTCTCAAAACAAACATGTTTGTCCCTTCCAGGGCATCTGATGCCACCTTCTGGCTTTTGAAGGCATCTTTACTCATGTGCACGTCCCTACATGCAGACATACACAAAATTTAAAAATAAAGTAAGTCGGGCTGGAGAGATGGCTCAGAGGTTAGGAGCACTGACTACTCTGCCAAAGGTCCTGAGTTCAATTCCTAGCAACCACATGGTGGCTCACAACCATCTGTAATGGGATCCGATGCCCTCTTCTGGTGTCTGTAGTATTATATACATATTATGTATATGAATACAGTGTATTCATATACATAAAATAAATAAATCTTTTTAAAAAATAAATAAAAATAAAATAAGTCACTGGAGGGTGACTTATTTTAAGTCACAGTTAATCCCAGCACTTGGGAGGCAGAGGCAGGCAGATCTCTTGAGTTGGAGGCCAACCTGATCTATAGATCGAGTTTCAGGATAGCCAGGGCTACACAGAGAAACCCTGTCTTCAAAATAGATAGATAGATAGATAGATAGATAGATAGATAGATAGATAGATAGATAAAAAGTCTTGGCTAGGTTGGTGACCCTGCCTTTAATTCCAGAGATCTAGAAGCAGACACAGAACCTCTTTGCATTAAAAGCCAGCCTGGTCTACAGAGTTTCCAGCCAAGCTACATATATATATATGTAGGTGTATATGTGTATATATATGTATGTATATATATGTATATGTATATGTATATGTATATGTATATGTATATGTATATGTATATGTATATGTATATGTATATGTATATGTATATGTGTGTCTGTATGATGTGTGTTTATGTGTGTGTGTATATATATATATGTATATGTGTATATGTGTGTATGTGTGTGTGTATGTGTGTGTATGTGTGTATATATGTATGTATGTGTATTGCGTATATGTGTGTGTATGTGTGTGTATATATGTATGTGTGTATGTATGTGTGTGTGTGTGAATGATCTATTTATTTACTAGGAAGAGCTAGTGTGCTGTGGAGCACATATGGAAATAGTCAGAGGAGATCTTATGGAAGTCTCCATCCACCACGTGAGTTCCAGGATTGACAACTAGCACCATTACCCACTAGCTCTCTCACCCATCCTGAAAAACCTCTGGTTAACACCATATAGATTTCAATGCTGGTGGTACCAAGACACAGCCCTGGAGTCAGTAGTCTCTCTACAGAACTGTTCATTTGGCTGGGAACTTATAGTTAGATCTCAAACCCAGGACAAATGGCTAACTGAGGTGCCTTTTTTTGTTTGTTTGTTTGTTTGTTTTTTGTTTTTTTTGTTTTTCAAGACAGGGTTTCTCTGTGTAGCCCTGGCTGTCCTGGAACCCACTCTGGGACCCACTCGAGACCAGGCTGGCCTCAAACTCGAACTCAGAAATCCGACTGCCTCTGCCTCCCAAGTGCTGGGATTAAAGGCGTGTGCCACCACCACCCAGCAAGGTGCCTATTTTTAACATAGCAAAGCAAACCTGTCCCCAGGTTCTCCCAGCATCCCTCAGTCCCTACCTGTTCCAGGGTATGGCTGGCACACCCTAAACTTCTCCAGCCCAGGGGCCGGGAAGCTCTTCCCCAGCTGCCTTCCCTATATCATGCAGCCATTTTGGATACCTGGCTGTTTTTTTCTGCCCCTTACTCTTCCGCCTCTCTGCTCCCCTCTCCTCTCAGGGTTTGGCTCAGGGTCTTGTTCAGTCTGAACTCCCCCGGGATGTCCCGGCCTCTGGCTCTCTCCCTCACATCTTCAAATGAATTTTCCTCCTCCACCAAACCTAGGAGCACTGGTATCTTGCTTTTTTATTTTTTATTTTTATTTTTCATTCACTAATGTCCCGAAACAACAGCCCCCAAGTAGCTGGATCCTATCAATAACCTGAAGTCACCTAGGAAGCACTTCCTCCTAGAGTCAACTGGCTAGAGAGTCCACCTCAGGTGAGGGCCTGGGTTCTCACAGGAACTAGGACACACTAACCAAAAACAGTCTTAACCTCTGACCTCAGGGGTCATTCCTTCCCCATCAATAGCTGAAGCCAGGGGTTCGGAGGTCACTGAACTAAGCAGAGTGCTGTCCTGTTCCTGTTAGTTCTTCTGTGACATCACCAAGGTCATAAAAATGGCAGTTGCCTAATCTGTCTTTTCTTTCTTTTTTTTCAGGAACTTGAAGATAGCTCAGGTAGACTGACACCCTTGACCCCTGACTGCTGCATGTGACAGTGTCCTGTGGGTGACCTTTTGACTCTGGCTAGTTAAACCTCCACCCTCACGTAGAGCATGCTAAAGGCCCACACTTCCTACTGAGAGCAGTGAGGTTGGTTTACCATGTACTGGCCACAAGCTGCCTTAGTTTCCCTCCGATCACCTTTCCCCACACCTCAAACCACCGCAGCTCCGTTCTACAAACCCTCTAAATGCTAGAAACAAACAAATAAATAGATTCTGGGTGACTGGTTGGTGGTCCTGCATACCTTTAATCCCAGGACTGGAGAAGGAGAAGCTGGTGGATCTCTGTGAGTTTGAGGCCAGCCTAGTCCTCAGAGTGAATTCCAGAACAGCTGAGGCTACACAGAGAAACACTGTCCTGGAAAAAAAATAGTTATAGGCTACCCTTGGGTACAAGAGACCCTGTCTCCAAACAAACAAGAGGCCAGGCATGGTGTCTGTCCGGTGCCTTTAATCCTAGTGCTTAGATGAAGACAGATCTGTGAATCTATTGCTTGGTCTACAGAGCGAGTTCCAGTCCAGCCAGCCAGGGCTACACAGTAAGACCCTGTCTCAAAAACTAAAACGACAAAGCCCCTTTAAGTGTCTTGGCAGAGGCTTGTCTGTAGACTGCTTAGGGTGCATGGAACAAACCAGTCAGGAGCTGCATCTGCAATAGCCTGAGCTAGACATAGTGATGAAGGGGTGGAGCCTGGGGTACAGGCAGCGGCTGATGACGAATCCGGATCTAGGGTGGACAAAATTTATTAAGAGGAAGGCTACAGACTGGGAGAGAACCCAGAGGTGCTAGGGTGGGGTGGGCTTATAGGAAATAGGAGTGCTGGGCTGGAGAGATGGCTCAGTGGTTGAGTGCTGACTGCTCTTCCAGAGGTCTCAAGTTCAATTCCCAGCAACCCCATGGTGGCTCACAACCATCTGTAATGAGATCTGATGCCTCCTTCCTTTCTGGTGTGTCTGAAGACAGCTACAATATGCTCATATAAATAAAATAAATAAATAAATCTTAAAAAAAGAAAGAAAGAGCCAGCTGTGGTGGCTC
This sequence comes from Arvicanthis niloticus, assembly GCF_011762505.2. Lineage (NCBI taxonomy): Eukaryota > Metazoa > Chordata > Mammalia > Rodentia > Muridae > Arvicanthis > Arvicanthis niloticus. The sequence goes on from NW_023045947.1 coordinate 67,796, forward strand.
TTTAATCCCAGCACTTGGGAGGCAGAGGCAGGCAGATTTCTGAGTTCGAGGCCAGCCTGGTCTACAGAGTGAATTCCAGGACAACCAGGGCTACACAGAGAAACCCTGTCTCCAAACCCCCACCCCCACCCCCCCAAAAAAAAAGAAAAGAAAAGAAAGTAAGAAGCTGCCAGGCAGTGGTGGCGCACGCCCTTAATCCTAGCACTCGGAATTAAGGGAGCTGGTTTCATGGCTGCAGGACACGGTGAAGCTATGTTAGAATACTCTGTTATCCCATTCTGTCCACAGCAGATCAGTGACAATCAGTGATGCAGTAAGTTTCCAAAGAGCATTCGTGCACAGGATGGGAAGTGGCTCAGCGTGCAAGAGTGCTTGTTGCACAAGAATGAAGACCTGTTTGCAAATCTCCAAAAGTCCCCAGTGCTCACTTAAAAAGCCAGGTTAAAAAAAAAATCACCTGTAACCCCCATGTGGAAGGTAAGGGTGGAGACTGGAGGATTGCTGGGGTCTCTTTGACTGCAAGACTAACTTGAGATTCAGAGAGACCCTGTCTCAAGGGAATGAGGTCACGGGTAACAGCAGGACACCTGACTTCCTCCTCTGACTTCATGCACATATGCTCACAACACGCATGTACACACAGGGCTTTCAGCTGTGAGAATAAGGGGCTCTGTCTCAACTCCCCCTCCTCCTCAGGAATAGTGTTTATGGGCAGTGGAGGTACACACCTTTAATTCCAGCACTTGGGAGGCAGAGGCAAGCAAACCTCTCAGTTTGAGGCTAGCCTGGTCTACAGAGGGAGTTTCAGGATAGCCAAGGCTACACAGCGAAACCTTGTTGCAAACAAAAACAAGAAAAAACAAAAAGAAACAAAGATAAAACAACAAAATAAAACTCCCAAAGAAGGGGCTGGGGAGGTGGTTCAGAGGTTAAAAGCACTGGCTGCTCTTCCAGAGGTCCTGAGTTCAATTCCCAGCAACCACATGGTGGTTCACACTCATTTAAGTGCACCCATTTAATGCCAGCACTCAGGAAGCAGAGCAGATGGATCTCTGTGAGTTCAAGGACAGCCTGGTCTACATGGACAGTCCCAGAATAGCCAGGGACCCATGAGGTGGACCCCCAGGAGAGTCCCAAATGGTGGAAGGAGAGGACTGACTCCCAAAATTGTACTTTGCCCCCCCACTTTCCCTTCATGTCATGCTCACACACGTAACATTTTAAAGTGTCAACTTTTAAATACTGGCGACAGGGAATTGTTTTCTGAGACAGAATTGTTTTCTGTGTAGCCCTGGCTGTCCTGGAACTCACTCTGTAGACCAGGCTGGCCTTGAACTCAGAGATCTGTCTGCCTCTGCTTCCCAAGTGCTGGGATTAAAGGCATGCGCCACCACTGCCTGGCTGAGCCAAGTCTTTTTGAAGTATACCTAATTAACCCTTAAGTTACTTATGTTCTATTGGATCTATAGCCATCACAAATATTTCAATTTTACTAGATGCTTATTTTTCTTTCTTGTCTCACAATTCAGAACTAGCATAACAAATTTAAGTTGTTGTTTTGGGGGTTTTTTTTGGTGTTTTGTTTTGTTTTGTTTTCGAGACAGGGTTTCTCTGTATAGCCTTGGCTGTCCTGGAACTCACTCTGTAGACCAGGCTGGCCTTGAACTCAGAGATCTGCCTGCTTCTGCCTTCCAAGTGCTGGGATTACAGGCGTGCACCACTACAGCTAAAAATTACTTTTGAAAGTCATTAGTAGCAATGCCTTTCCTACACGGTCTAGGTTCTAGTGTATGTGCACACACACACACACACACGTATACACACTCACATGTATATACACACTCACATGTATACATATACACACTCACATGTATACACACACTCACATGTATACATACACACATGTATATACACTCACATATATACACATACTCCATGTATACACACACATGTATACACACACATGTATACATACATTCACATGTATAATATACACACTCACATGTATACACTCACATGTATACACACACATGTATACACACACTCACATGTATACACACACTCACATGTATACACACACTTACATGTATATACACACGTGTATACACACACACTCAAATATATACATACACATGTATACACACACTCACATATATACATACACACATGTATACACACACTCACACATATGTACACTTACAGGTATACACACTCCTCACATGTATATACACACACTCACATGTATACACACACTCACATGTATACACACACTCACATGTATACACACATTCACATGTATAATACACACACTCACATGTATATACACACTCACATATATACATACACATGTATATACACACACTCACATGTATACATACACACATGTATACACACACTCACACATATGCACACTCACAGGTATACATACTCCTCACATGTATATACACACACTCACATGTATACACACACTCACATGTATACATACACTCACATGTACACACACACACACACACACACACACACACACAGCCGTCTATCCCACTTGTCCTCTGGCCTGGGCAGTCATCACAGATCACACTCAGGAGCATACGCCTGCTGGCAATTGCGGCTGAGCTGTACCCAACCCTTGCAGATTTTTCCCATAGCACATACTCCCTGACTAAGTATGGAGAGTTACCTCCCCTGTCTTCTCCCCAGTGCACCGGGACACCAGATTTACTTCACGGCTGTTTTCCCGACACCTAGAACAAGGCCCAGCCCACTGCAGGTGCTCTATAAATACCTGCGGAGTGAACACACAGACCCTCTGCCGAACAGAAGGGCCTGTTCAGGCCTGTTTCCCTAACCAACGGGAAGGGCAGCTTTGTTTTGTTTGTGGTGGTTTTTTGTTTGCTTTTTGTTTTGTTTTGGTGAGTCTTTTTTTCTTTCTTTCTTTTTTTCTGTTTTTTTGAGACAGGGTTTTTCTGTGTGATTTTGGCTGTCCAGGAATTCACTCTGAAGTCCAGGTTGGCCTTAAACTCACAGAGATCCCCCTGCCTCTACCTCCAGTAGAGTGCTGGGATTAAAAGCTCCTTTCTCTCTAAGGTAATTCTTGGAATGTAGCCCAGGCTGGCCTAGAACTTGCTTTATAGCCCCTGCTGGCCTCAAACTCAAGATCCTCCTGGGTGTTGAGATGAAAGGTCTCTGTGCCACCATACCCAGCAAGAAGCTAGCCTCCTTCTCTGTATTCTCTCCCCCACCCCACAACTCCTCTCAATCTCACTCTCACTCTCTCTCTCTCTCTCTCTCTCTCTCTCTCTCTCTCTCTCTCTCTCTCTTCCCCCCGCCCCCAACAGCCTCCCCCTCTTTTACTGAGTTGGAGTCTCAGGCAGTCCAGACAGACTGGCCTTAACTCACAGCTGTGGCTGAGGGCGACCTTGAACTTGTACTTAGAGACTTTCTCCCACCACGCCTGCTTTATGAAGTGCTGGGGGCAAAACCCAGGTTTTACCTAAGCTAAGTGAACAGCCCTTTCTTCCCTCACTCCCTTCTGAAGTCCCTGGGGAAGAATGGCCAAGATTGCTGGTGGTAGGAGATTGGCCACACAGAATCAGATCTCAGCCTCCTCAGTCCCCTCCTGCTTTCCGGGCCTCTCCTTGCTCCCGTCAGGCTGACACTAGAGAGACACGACCTTCCCTCTGGCTCTTTCTCACCAGGCATAAAACAGGCCTTTCTATCATGAGGAATGTTCTCAAGAAGGGAAACACTGAAAACTGTGGAAGATGTGTGGGCCTTCATCCTGTTTTTTTATTTATTTCCTTTTTACTTTCTTTCTTTTTTTCTAAAACAAGATCAAGGACAGCCCAGGCTTTTCTTAAACTCCCTAGTAGGCAAAGGTAGCCTTGAACTTCTGATCTCCCCACCTCTTCCTCCTGAGTGAGGGGATTACCGTGGCCCCTCTGTGCCTGGTCTAAGCTATGCAATAAGCACCAATTTTTAACCTAGGACTTGGGGCATGCTAGGGACAGGCACTCACCCAGCTCGCCAATTCCCAACCAGGCTTGCTTTTCTTCACAGTTTAGTACAAGCTGGTAGCCCTTAGACAGGAGCTAGGACTTGTCCTGGGAGACAAGTCACAGCTCCCACCCCCTTGAGCTTCCCGGACACTGAGGGGCCAGGCCACTTGGACCTCTTGGACCCAGTATGACAAGTGCTGGAGGAGGAAGTTCTAAGGGACTCAGGAGTGGTACCCAACTATTAGAGAGTGGAGAGAAAGCCAAAGTTTTTCTAGAGATCTGTGTCCCTATGTTTCAGAAGAGTGCATAAGCTAAGTCCTTAGCAGAGAGGCTGAATTCTATGTCCTTGGGAGGCTGAGGCAGGAAGGTTACAGTGCAAGGGTGGCTTTAGGAAGGAAAAAAAAAGTCTCAGGACTGGAGAGATGGCTCAGTAGATCTTCCAGAGGTCCTGAGTTCAATTCTCAGCAACCACTTGGTGGCTCACAGCCATCTGTAATGAGATCTAATGCCCTTCTGGTATATCTGAAGACATCGACAATATATATATATATATATATATATATATATATATATATATATATATATATATATCAATCTTTAAAAAACAAAGAGAGAGCACTCACGTGGCAGCATACAACTGCCTGTCTGTCTGTAACTCCAGTTCCAGGGCATCTGATGCTTTCTTCTGACCTCCTCAGGCCCTGACATGCAGAATTCAGACATGTGTATACACACACATACACACACACACACACACACACACAGAGACAGACACACACGCACTTGAGTACACAGCAAGAGAGAGAGAGAGAGAGAGAGAGAGAGAGAGAGAAAGAGAGAGAGTCAGTTTACCCTGTCTCAAAATTTAAAAGGTTAAAAAAAAAAAAAAAAGACAATCTATCCCAGTGGTAGCATGCTTGCCCTGTATCAATCCCCAATATTAAAAAAATAAATAAAAGAGGTAAAGGGGGGAGGGGTGAAGGGAGGGAAGGTGGGAACCTAGCAAAGTGAAATTGCAGAGGGCAGAGGCTGGGGAGGGGTGAGGGAGTTGGGGGGACATGTCTAGAGGAAGCTAGCGGTCAAACTTCCTCAGAGAGAAGACAGTGTCTTGTTTTTCCCACAGCCTCTGTTCTTAGGTGTCCACCCTCTGAGAAGCCCTTAATCCTCATTCCCACCGAATGACAGCCACTCGTGATGTCTTTTCTGGTGTGTCCCACAGAGGAGAGCCTTGCCTTCCCGATATTTATTTGCCTGGGTGTTGAGAATCCCAGATCTGGAGTTCCAGGCCTGGGGAGCTGGCCCGTGTGGGAGTGAAGAGCAGAACTCAGATCCCCTGAAAGAAGAACAGGAAGTGCTTTTAACCACTGAGCATATCTCTGCAGACCCCCCAAGAAAAGGAATTCTAAAGAAAATAAAGGTTCCCTTTCAGATACACTGAGAGTAGCTATAAAAGGAGCCCAACGACAGTCATCAGGACCACTTTACAGATGCTTTTGAAGGTCTCTCTCTCTCTCCCCCCGCCCCCCCCCCCCCCCCCCCCCCCCCCACAGCCTGGCAGCCTCTGAAGTTCTGCTTCCCAGACCTGAGTCCAGAGCCTTCCCATTCAGCCTCCCATCCGAGTCTCCATTTTCTGCTTTGATCAGCAGTTAAGAGCACCTTTTACTCTTGAGAGAACTTGGGACTCAGTTCCCAGCACCCACATGGCAGCTCACAGCCATCGTTAACTCTTTGCTGACCTCTGAGGGCATTAGGCATGAACACACTGCATATCCATACACACAGGCAAAACAGTCATACGTGCTAAATAAATCTGAAGAGAAGAAAAAGCAGAGGGTCCTGGAAAGGTGGCTCAATGATTAGAAAAGGTTGCTGCTCTTCCAGAGGACCCAAGTTCAATTCCCAGGACCCACATCAGGTGGTCCACAACCTCCTGTAACTCCGGCTCCGTAAGATCTGATGCCCTCTCCTGGTCTCTGTGGTCACTGCACTCAAATACACACACACAAACACACACACAAACACACACTGTATTCATAATTAAAAATAATTTAAAAGCTGGGCGGTGGTGGCGCACGCCTTTAATCCCAGCACTTGGGAGGCAGAGGTGTTGGGGGCCGACTTTTAGCAGAAAGCAGCTATCAGCTTTGCAGCCATCTTGAGCTGACATGAGACTTGGATTACAATAGCCTACAAGAGCTGAGCACACTCTGATAATCTTGGTTTAGATACCTTGGGTGTGTGAGATTAAAGGTGTGTGAGATTAAAGGTGTGTGACTTAAGAGTGACCTAGAGATCAGATTTAGAGACAAGACCTAAGGGCATGATTATAGGTGTGACTTAGAGGCATGGTTTAGAAGTGAGACATATAAAAGGCAGAGACAGAACAGAACTGAGAATCAGACACAGCAGACAGAGGAGATAGAGAAGCAGACACATAGAGGAAGAGAGACTGAAGAATAAACAGGATTGAAACACACTCTGTCTGGTCTCCATTCCTCGAGACCGCCCTCACTCTCTCTCTTGCTGAACCCCGACCCGCGGACTGAAGCGGCAGCTTGGGCCGGGATACAGTTGCCGCCAAACGCGGGGCAGCCCGGGCCTCAATATTTTGCTCAGGCCACGACATTTTTGGCCGCCCGAACGTGGGACTAGTGCGGTTCCCAACACAGAGGCAGGCGGATTTCTGAGTTCAAGGCCAGCCTGGTCTACAGAGTGAGTTCCAGGACAGCCAGGACTACACAGAGAAACCCTGTCTCAAAAAAACAAAAAACAAAAACAAAAAAAATTAAAAGATTACCAAGTATATATCTTTGGGTATTTCTGGAACACAGCTCTGTGTGCTGACTCAGCAGAAACACTTCCCAGAAGCTCTCACCTCAATGATGCTGTCCTTTTCTTAATCCCGGCTGATTCTTTAGCCCCAGCTGACCAGCATCCATGGTCCCAGCAAAGTAAAAGTCTTACTTTAGTGGTTCTGGTCTCTTATTAATCACAGCTGCTTCTTTAGCTCTAGTTAACAAGAACCACGATTCTTCACACACAAAAAAATGTAGAGTCTTTGCCTCCCTCTGGAATTTCAGAAGCCAAGTCTCCGTCTTCTGCTGTCCTGACAATATTCTTATCTTCCAAACTCCTACAGAACCGTTCACTGAGCTCTCAACACTCAGTGGCTTCCAAAATCCTTTCCAAAGTCCTTCCACAATCCTCCCCCACCTCCCCAAAAAAACCAACCTGGTTAGGTCTGTCATAACAATACCCCACTGTCCTGGTACCAACTTATCCTAGTTAGCGTGTCTATTGCTGTGATGAAACACCATGACCAAAAGCAACGTGGGGAGGAAAGGGTTAATTTCACTCACAGTGCCATATCAAAAGCAGGGAGGGCAAGAACTGAAGCTGGACAGGAACCTGGAGGCAGGAGCTGCTGCAGAGGCCATGGAGGGGTGCTGCTTACTAGCTTGCTCCCCATGGCTTGCTCAACCTGCTTTCTTATAGAACTCAGGACCACCAGCCCAGGGACCAGGGATAGAACCACCCACCATGAGCCGGGCCCTCCCCCATCAGTTACTAATTAAGAAAATGTCCTACAGGCTTGCCTACAACCTGCTCTTAGGGAGAAGTAAGTCCAGGCTGCCTCTTCTCAGAAGACTCTAGCTTGTATCAAGTTGACATAAGCCAGTCAGCTATGGAAGTGTGTGTCTTAAACTATATTACTGGGAAGGCCAAAGCAGGTGATCCCTGTGAGTTTGGTTTACATAGCAAGTTTCACACCATCCAGGGATCAGGGATACCTTGTCTCAGAGAAAGAAACACACACACACACACACAGAGAGAGAGAGAGAGAGAGAGAGAGAGAGAGAGAGAGAGAGAGAGAGAGAGAGAGAGAGAGGAGAAAGAGGAGAGAAAGGAGAGAAAGGGGCCAGCCAGACAACTCAGAGGGTAAAGGTACCACCAAGGCTAAAATCCCTGGGGACCAAAATGATCAAAAGAAATGACTCCCTCTCAAAATATAATAATGATATTGAAATAAGGAGCACAGAACTCAGCCTGAAGGGATCCCAGGTGATCAAAAAGGTGTAACTGTTTGAAGGACCAAGTGACAAGAACAATTGACCCTGTAGCCCAAAGTAAACTAGAGGGCTAGGTTAGATCCCCTGCACCTATGAGCCAGGAGAGACCTGGCTCACATTACAGATGGTTATGAGCCACTATGTACGTGCGGGAATTGAACTCAGGACCTCTGGAAGAGCATCCAGTGCTCTCTACTTCTGAGCCATCTCTCCAGTTGTCCTTTGACCTCCACGTGCTCACCAGGATATATAAGAAGGCAATGTTGAAGCTGGGGTGGCGCTCAGGACTGGAGCACTTACCTCACTCAGTTCCAAATCCCGATAACACAAACAGACAGTAAATAATTAAATACCAATAAACTCACCACATGGGTGCTGGGAATTGAACTTGGGTTCCCTAGAAGAGCAGCAAGTGCTCTTATCAGCTGAGCTCTCTCTCTCTCTCTCTCTCTCTCTCTCTCTCTCTCTCTCTCTCTCCCTCAGCCTAAACTGGCTGCACTCTAGGTACACAGTCAAGGATGACCTCCTGCCTCCCTTTCCCTAGAGCCGGGGTGACAGGTGTGCACCACCTGCTTAGGACGGTGAACTCTGACCTTAAACTTCCTCCTAACCTACATATCCATAGAGATGGATAGACTGTGCTGGAGAGCAGGCTCAGCGGTTAAGAGCACAGACTGCTCTTCCAGAGGTCCTGAGTTCAATTCTCAGCAACCACTTGGTGGCTCACAACCATCTGTAATGGGATCTGATGCCCTCTTCCGGCCTACAGGCATATATGCAAGGTAGAAGAACACTATATAAAATAAATAAATATTAAAAAAAAAAAAACAGAAAAATTCATTACCTCTTCTTTTCATCTCTAGCTACATAGCTGGATTAAAATTTCCAGTTTCTCTCGCAGCTAGCCGTGGATACAATAAAAGCCAAGGCTTTTTAAGCAAAAATGTTGCCAGTGGGTTAAAGAAAAATTCCTTCAAAGATACTTTGGTATGCAAAGGGGAAAGAGATGAGCAGCGATAGACCAGGCTGATCACGTGACTCCCTTGGCTACTGCAGATATCTAAGCCTGCACCACAAGGCATCATCCCTCTATGCAGTTTAGCAACAGAGTCTCACGCAGCTCACTCAGGCTGGGGCGGAACTCACCAAGTGTTGGATGCCTGAACCTCCTGCCTCCACCTCACAAGGTGCAAGGTTTACAGGCACGTTCCACCACCGCCCGCAAACATTTTGCTTTGTAAAAGGCTTGTCGTGCTTCGCCAAAAAAAAAAAAAAAAAAAGAAACAAACAAACAAAAAAACAACTTCTCCCTTTAAGTTTGTGACTTTGAAAAAAAAAAATGCGTGGCACGTAAGTTTATCTCCATCATAGCGTGGTCGCAGCGTCTGCCCCCTCCGCCCCCTGATGACACATCTCTCTAATTTTGTACTACAGTCAGAAAGTAAGATGGGGAATTAAGCCAATTTTCATTTATTTATATCAGTCCATGGGGAGAATGTAAGCGCTAACGTGAATAATCTAACCGGAAAGGAGACTTCCGTGGTATATCTGGCGCAGGGACGTGTTTTCATTGAAAAGGAAAAGACATGAACTTTTTTTTTTAAAGTCATTTTACCCAGAGGTAATTTATACACATAAGACACTGCACGCATTTTAAGCGTTCACTCAGTAGGGTGTGTTTTTGACAGCCGTTCACAGCCGCGTAAACATCACCACACTCAGGACGAAAAACAAGTCCACAGCCCCTCCCCTGAAGTTCCTGGCGCCCTTTTCAGTCTATGTCCTGACCCCACTAGCTCCGGGTCACCCACAAGCGAACTTTCTAACACTGTGATTCCGGCTAGCTGGTTCTAAAATCTCCTTCCGACAGTATCTTACGTGTTGAGCCACACTTGTCCGAACTATCATTGATTGGGTGGTGCAGACTTTACAAACTGGTGGCCATTTCTCTTTCGTGGAGGAGAAAACAAAACTCAGACACTAAAAGTATCTGCCAAGGTCATGTGAAAAGCAAAGTTGGAATGAAATTCAACTGTGACAATGTGTCTCCAAGTCAGGGGAGGGTCCCTTACACACCACACTGTTACTGCCTCCGACTCTGTGTGGACCCTCAAGGTTCCGGGGAGTTAGATTAAAAGGGTATTTTACATACGATGGTAAAACTTTGGAAGATACAAAATTAATTGTTTATTTGCACCTTGGCCATGAATGTGGCTCAGTTAATAAGAGGGTTTAACCTAGCATCTCAGGATGCCCTAGGTTCTGTCCCCAGCAGCATTTGAAGCCAGCCTGGTCTACAGAGTGAGTTCCAAGACACCCAGGGCTACACAGAGAAAAACCCTGTCTCAAAAAAAAAAAAAAAAAAAAAAAAAGGTTCAAGGCTAGCTTGAGATGATGATGACAGTGATGGTGTCAGGAGAGATAGTCCAGGTGTTAAGATACATACTAATCTTACAGAAGGTCCAAGTTTGGCTCCCACCATTCAGATCTGAAGGCTCACAACTCCCTGAAACTCCAGTTCCAGAGGATCCAACGTCCTCCTCTGGCTTCTGCAAGTACTTGTACCCAACTGTGGGCACAGCTGAGCACAGACACACAAGAACACAAATAATTAAAAACGGAAAATCAATCTTAAAAGCCACAACATCAAAGTAGATGAATGTAAAAGCATTTATTTCAAGGTAAGAAAAAGCTACACATAGCATTCAGGACAGCAGGGTATATAACTGGGGGGCACCTCGGCATAAACTAAGAAAATGATCTGGTAACATAGACAGATGATAGACGTGAGTGACTGTTACTGTCCTGCCTGTATAGGGTGGCCTATAACTCAGGCTGAGGATGACCTTGAACATCTGGAATTACAAACCCTACCCAGGGCTTCAAGCATGTTTGGTAAGTACTCTACCCACTGAGCCACATCACCAAGTTGCTTAATATTGACTTTTGAGCTTGGCATTGGATTCCAACCAATAGGATACAATTCGATAACAGCCGGTCGTGAAACGGTATCCCGCACCTAAGGTCATGAAGAATTCCGCGCATCGGATGTCCTATTAGAGTAAATAAAAATAATACGGTCCTCGGTCCTCCTCAGCTTGGCCTTAGTTCTGCTTCGTTTCCACTTCCTCACCCAGCCACCGGAGGAGGGGTCACTGCAACCTTGCTGTTGGCAATCCGGGGTTAGTAGCACAAGGCCACTGCGGAAATGAACTGGGGGGTGGGGGTGGGGAGGGCGAGGCCATATCTGCTCCAACACTGCTCTCGATAGGTCCTTGTGGTGAGGGTTTCCAAGAACCAGCGGAGCAGTTAAAGGAGTAACACTTACGAGAAACGCGCTCCGCCCCGCCCCACCCCCACCCCTTGGCCCCTCTCTCCCCCACTTTGCGGTCTCCAGCCCTTCCTCTCTTCCAGGACACACAGGTGCAGGGTATGTCTATTTCCCCAACTCTGCTATGACCTCCACGTCCTGGAGCCCAAAGGGGCCCTGAGATGACCCACCACTCAAGTGCCTAGTTGTCAGAAATACAACACGGGTTTGGTCCCCACCACCAAGAGGAAAAATGTATCCGTCTAACAGAGAAGCAATGGGCATGGTTAATCTGAACCCAAATTCTAAAATTCTTCTCTCTCTCTCTCTCTCTCTCTCTCTCTCTCTCTCTCTCTCTCTCTCTGTTTGAGATGATCTCATGTAGCCCAGGCTAGCCTTGAACTGGATAAGGTAGCCCTGAACTCTCCCATCCTCTTCCTGCTGTCTGCATGTACTTCCCAAATGCTGGGATTAGGCACAGGCCATGATACACATCGGGAGGTCAGAGGACAATTTAGATGAAAGAGTTGGTTCTCTCCTCCCAGTGTGTGACTCTTGGGTCCCAGGGTTGAATTCAGATCATCAGGTTTGGCAATAAGAGCCTTTAACCTGCTATCACTGAGGCATCTCATTGTCTCCAAAATACTGTTATTTTTCTTGACACTTTCGAGTGTAAAAATCCACGGGCCAGGCACTGGGGCACAAACCTGTAATCCCAATTCCAGGAGGCTAGTGCAGGAGGGCCAGAAGTTCAAGGTCACCCTCTGCTACATAGTAAGGTGTTGGAGGCCAATCCCTAAGGTCAGTACTGGGGGGGAAGGAAGGGATGTTATCATTGGGAATGAGAGGACAAGAGAGACAGATGGGGTAAGCTTGACCAAAATACATCAGCTACAGGTCTGAAAATGTCAAATGGGGGTGTGGGGGAGGGGGTGGCTGGAGAGTTGGCTCAGGTTAACAGCACTGGCTGCTATTCTAGAAAACCCAGGTTCAATTCCTAGAACCCACATGATAGTTCACAACTGTCTATAACTCCAGTCCCAGGGGTTCCGAGGTCCTCTTCTGCCCGATACCCTGGGCACCAAGTGCATACATGATACACGGATAAATGTAGAGAAGACACCAGTACACATAACGTAAAATGGAAAAGACATTAATGTCCAGACGGAGCCTACCCTTCTGGAAGCAGAATTAGCGTTTATTCAAATACTTTAAGAGTAGTCAAATGTCATGGAGGGTAAGGGTGCTTGTTGTCCAGGCCTGATTACCTGATAACTAGGGTTTGGTTCCTGGAATCCACATCGGAGGAGGACAGAACAAACTCCGGCAAGTTGGCAAGTTGTTCTCTGATGTCCCCATGGCACCCATGGCACAGGAACCCAGCCCCATGCTACACATATGGAGACTCTGTCTCAAGAAAAACAAAACAAAACAATGAAACATTGCCTTCCCTGTGAGCCTTTCCCAATCTCTTCCTTCTATGGCATCCATTCCCATCTCCTGCCTCCTGTACAGTAAGCACAGTTCTGTCCACAATGTCACATGTCATGTAGCACCAAAAAGCAAACCAACAGTGGCATAAACAGTTGTCTCCATCTCTTGGATGGGAACTAATGCCAAGATAGCCGGGCCTGTCCCTCTCTCCAGGTCACAACCCCCTTCTTACCCCTTAGCAGTGACAACCACAATCCTGACACCCCACACCCACCCCGGGGACCTGCCTGGTACTGTCCTAAACTTGCAAGTCTGCATCCACACACGGGAGGGATTTGCACGTGCACACACCCAATAATATACAAACTTTCCTTCTAATAACCAAACCAAGAACAGGCTCTTGTACACACTGGCTCCTCATTGGTCTCAGTAAGATAACCAGGTCATGGAGGATAAGAGGTAATGGTAGAATCTGAACTCAGTGGATGTTCTTAACAGTCGTTCCTAAACCTCATTAACAAGAGACCAGCTAGGACCTTTCCCCTTCTCAAAAACAGCCTAGTCCGAGCTCAACACACCCATCATCCTAGGGTTCAAGTCTAGCCTGAAATGCATGAGGTGCTGTTTCAAATAAATAAATAAATCCAGCAGGGTGTGGTGGCGCAAAGCTTTAATCTTAGCTCTCAGGGTGGCAGAGGCAGGTGGATCTCTGTTTGAGACCAACCTGGTTTACATAAAGAGGTCCAGGCTAGCCAGGGGGCTGCTACATGCTACATAGTGAGACTTTGTCTCAAAAACAAAAAAAACCAAACAAAACCAAAGAGCGTCTCCTACAACCTCTGACCTCTTCTGCTTAGCGAGGACCTACTTTCTTCAGACATACTGCCTGGCCCCCAGCAGTCTCAACAGCCACGGGAAGCCCCCCTTCCCCTCCCCCCCCAACTCATCACAAGGGCAAGAAGAGCAAGGCTTTGCAGTATTTCATTAGAAGTTTCTAGCAACTTTCAGTTGTTCACTTGCAACTTTACGGGAAAGGTCTCAGTGTGCCTAGACACCCGGAGCTGACTGTCAGTGTGTATACAGGAAGGAGGAGACAGAGGGGTAGGGAAAAGGGGAACTTCAGAAAATTAGCCCCCAAGAGCTGAGAAATCCTTCCTTCCTTTCTGAGCCACATGGAGGCTGTGCTGGGGTTTGGGACCTAGTCCAAGACGTGGTGGTAGAGGAGATCTCTCAATGAAGGGATGGCACTGTGGCTTGGTCCTCCACCAAGTGCATGGGGCCAAGTTCCTAAGAGATTAGGGCAAGAAAGAAGGAAGAGGTCAAGATGACCCCACAGGAGCTAAGAATGTTAGAACAGTTACTAATGCCCAGAGCGCAGAAAGCTACAAGAAAACAATGTTGACACCTGGGTGTGGTGGCTCCAAGCCCGAGCTCCTAGATACAGGGAGATCAGGAGTTCAAGGCTATCCTGGGCTATTTAAGCAGTTTGAGGTCAAGCCTAGGCTATAGGAGACCTTGCTTCAAAAAAGAAAACATTTGCTTTTAATACATGGATCAGCAGTGGTTCAACTGATAGGACACACTCAGACCAAACATAGGAGGCAAATTGGGGGTCCCATCTTCCAGTAGAACCTAACACAAAATAAACTGTGGCCTAAGAAACCAAGGACTAAAGCTTGGTGGAGACGTTTCACTCAGTCCCAGCATAAGCTGTCAAGCAAGCTGTACATCACGCCAAGTATTTCCACATAGTCAATAACCAACACTCTCACCAAAGGTGAATGGACCTGAACCAAGCCCCAACCCAGCATGGTGACCCACATTTATGACTCCAGTACTCAGACAGGGAGATAGCTGTGAGTTCAAGGCTTGCCTGGGCTACCAAGTCAGAACCTGGGATAAGCTCTTCAGTAAAGTACCTATCATAGAGTATATATACATTCATCACATTTTATATACATTCATCACATTTCCTAAGTCTATCTTTCTTTCTTTCTTTCTTTCTTTCTTTCTTTCTTTCTTTCTTTCTTTCTTTCTAACTATTTATTTATTATATGTAAGTACACTGTCGCTGTCTTCAGACACCCCATAAGAGGGCATCAGATCTCATTACAGATGGTTGTGAGCCACCATGTGGTTGCTGGGATTTGAACTCATGACCTCCGGAAGAGCAGTCAGTGCTCTTAACCACTGAGCCATCTCACCAGCCCCTCCTTCTTTCTTTCTTTCTTTCTTTCTTTCTTTCTTTCTTTCTTTTTCTTTTTCTTTGTGTGTTTTTTTGTTGTTGTTGTTTTGTTTTTTTGTTTTTCAAGACAGGGTTTCTCTGTGTAGCCCTGGCTGTCCTGGAACTCACTCTGTAGACCAGGCTGACCTCGAACTCAGAAATCCACCTGCCTCTGCCTCCCAGGTGCTAGGATTAAAGGCGTGCGCCACCACTGCCCGGCTTAAATGTTTCTTTCTTTTGTGCATGAGTGCTTATCTACATGTATGTTTGCACACTAGGTGCATGCATCAGATCCCCGAAAGCTGAAATTAAAGGCAACTGTGAGGTCATACAGGTGCTGGGAACCAATCCCAGGCTCTCTGCGCGAACAGCAGATGGTTTCCTTTTAACGGGTGCTCTGTCTGTGTATTTATGTGTATGCATGCTTACTTCAGGGCTTGGTTCAGGTCCATCCACTTTTAGTGAGTGTTGGTTATTGACTATGTGGAAATTCTCGGTGCGACGTATGTCCTTGGGGGCCAGAAGAACGCATTGGATCCTCTCGAACTAGAGTTACAGATGGTTGTGAGCCATCATGTGAGTGCTGAGCTGAACCCAGATCCTCTGGAAAAACTTTTAATCAATGACCCATCTCTTCACCTCCCCAGCCCATCCCCATCCCAATACTGAGGATAGGCCTGGAACTCCGTACCCCAGTCTTAGCCTGAATTCATAAAAATCTATTTTGCCCAGTCTACCAGAGTGCCTGTCCTTCCGGTTAGTTAGAAAGGTGTATCCCAGGCTGACTTTGAACTCCAGACTCTCATCCTCTTAGTTCCCAAATGATGGGACTATTCGATTACACAGCTCTGATTAGGAAGATGCTACAACCTCTGGCTCCCAAATCTTTTCCAGTAGAGCTGGGGAAGGACGTACCTGCCTTTAAATCCCAGCACTTGGGAGGCAAAGGCAGGCAGATCCAGGAGTTTCAGGCCAAGTCTGGTCTAAACATAGCAAGTTCCAAGGCTACACAGTAAAAACTTGTCTCAAAACCACCGAGCAGCTGGTTATACATGCCTTTAATCCCAGCATTCACTAAGCAGGGGCAGGCAGGTCTAGGCTCAAGGCCAACCTGGTCTACAGTCCTAGTTACAGCTAGGGCTAAAGAAAAACCACACTTTGAAATACCAAAGCCAGGGGGCTGGAGAGATGGCTCAGCAGTTAAGAGCACTGACTGCTCTTCCAGAGGTCCTGAGTTCAATTCCCAGCAACCCCATGGTGGCTCACAACCATCTGTAATGGGATCCCATGCCCTGTTCTGAAGACATACATTAAAAAAAAAAAAAAAAAAATCTTAAAAAATACCAAAACCCAAATCAAACTCCTGTGGCCATTTCTGTAATCCCAGAATTCAATGGAGTACCAACAATGTTCAATGCTTAATGCCAGCTGGTTACATGACATCAGAAAAAATTAATCCCAGTCAAGTCTCACCTCCATGTTACCAATGCCACAGTTTTGGCTGCACCTGCTTTAAAAAGGTGACAATAGCTAAACTTTTGTGGGAGAGAACCAGTCATACTCTGGGGGTTTCCTTAGTAGAGGGCAGGGAAGGCCTGGGTTCTATCCAGCACTGATTCCTTCAGCAAGCCTAGTACATCAGTGCCCCAGCAGGAAATCAGATCTAGTCTGAAAGTGCCCAGCCTACCTGGCTCTGGACCAACCTTACATCTTTGTATGAATGAATGGAAAACTCAAAGTTAAGACAAAAAGTTTTTATTCAAAAAATGCCAAGTATAAAAAAAAAAAATAAGATCTCTTTTATTCCCCTGTACAGTATATTTCACTCAGATAAAACCAGCGGGTTACACTGCTGCTCAAAGCACAGCCCCAGAGGATCTGGAAGGGCCCACCACACCGAACTGCCTTTCTGTCTTATGTACACAGTCAGCAGAGCCTAGACCCACTCCAGCAAGTAGGCAAGGGGGCCCCAGACGGGTCTACAGCAGCTGTCTCACCAGAGTCCCAAATGCCCCAGCAAGCGTTGCAGCCCTCCCCCAAAAAGGTCCCCAGTCAGGAGGAGGGAAGAAAGAAAAAAAAAAAAAAAGGACAGAACATGACAATAAAACCCTCAGGGCAACAGTCAGTTGAAGCTTGGAACAGGTAAACCAAATAAATAAATAAATAAATATACATTAAAACATTGACTTGCAGGCTAGAATGTGTCATCTTTCAAAAAAAAAACAAAAAACAAAAAAACAAACAAAAAAAAAAAGCAAAGAAAAAAAAAATAAAAACAAAACCAAACGAAACCCCCAACACATAAAATAACTTAAAGGCATTTTTTTTTCTTTAAAATTGTTATCATCTACAATCCTTTTGCAGGCTACCATGCTGGAATATACACACATTTACAGCTTGTCTGGTTGTTGCATTGGTTGTGCGTTCTGTGTGAGGTCTTGGCTTTGAAACGGTTAAGTTGGAACCAAAAAAGGAAGACCAGTTCACTTGGGAATTTTACTAAAGGAGCGGAAAAAGGGCAGGTGGCTCAGCATGGCCCTGTAGCCTCTCCCATGGCACCTTTCATAGGAAGTGGGGGGATGGGAAAGGAGAGGAGGGAAGCAAACCCAGGCAGAATTTGAGAAGCAGCAGGTTAAGAGGTAAGTTCAAGTATTTCTCCCAGCACAGGCGGAGTCCCCACAGAAGGCACTCAGGAGTTGGAAGAGGTGACAGGGACTTAAATATGGTGCTAGTTTTTATCCCACCCCCCAAAATGTTTTCCCCTACCCTGGCCCATCTTAGTGACCCACAGTCTCCATGGTGACTAAAAGTTCCATGACAGGATTCTGAACCACTCCCATCCCCCACCCAGAGATTCTGCAGAGCCAGCAACACTAGGAGCAGAGTCTATGGGGAGGCAAAGAGGGGTCCAGAACGAGTGAAGTAGTCTTCTTTCCTCGTGGGGTGGGGGTGGGGCCCTGCTCCAGGGACCTGGAGTCTGGAATGAGTTGTCATTACTGTTCCTGCATCGTCAAGCAGGGTCCTGTTGAAGGTCAGAAGACAAGTTCTCCTTCCCTGGAGGGTCTGACAAAAAGGGTGCTATTTGCTGGGCGCCGGTGACAGGCTGTGCAGATGAATCTCGGCAGTTGCCTGGGGTAGGAGGACATCCTGCATCCATGGATGGTTCTGGATTTCTTCAAAGGAGGGCCGATCTGAAGGTCTCAGGGCCAGGCACCATCTAATAAGATGCTGACATTCTGCAGAAGGTGGGGGCAGACAGAGGTAAAGATGACTCAACTTGTTTTTGTAATGCAAAGGTCTCCTCTTCTTCCCAGAGACCCACAGGGTTTTTCAAAGAGGCACCTAATACTGCAGAGGCCCAGATACTGAGAGCCTCCAACAGTTTGCTTTCAGTTAAAAAAAAAAAGTACCTTCCCTCTTAAACCTGTGGTTTCAGACTTCAATAACCAGGGCCTTTCTCACGACACCCACTCAACAGAAATGGGAAGAATGACAAGGGTTTTGATGAGCCATCTCTGAGCATGATGAGGTGATTCAACTCACCTACCGACTTCCACTGACACTAGCAGGAATGAGGTCACTGGGACCACAATATTTAGAGAACTATATTGCCTTAAGGGGAGAAGGCTTCAATGGCCCTTTAAAAAAAAAAACAAAAAAACCAACTCTGTTTAGAGACCAGGTCTCTGCTGGTACTTAGACTTTTTTTTTAACAGAGTCTAGCGGTTGGGGTGGGATGTATATAAAACTTATTGCAATTTGAGCATGACTAAACCAAAACCTTTAAGAAGAAAAGGCCCAGATGGAATTCCGAGGCCAAGCAGAGTAACTCTGACCCAGTGAGATCCCTCCATCTCCTGAGTCCCAGTAGTTGGGGGTGAGAAGGTGTCAGAGGCAGGCTAAGCTAAGGCCCTACTCTCCCCAAAAGAAAATGAATAAATAAATAAAAGGGTGGGTAGGAACGGACCCCCCCCCCCCATACTGTCTCATCCCTGCAATCCCCAAACCAGCCTTTCAAACACACCATCCCCGGAGCGAGGGCCCATGGGAATTTACCTGAGGAGACCCTTTGCCTGAAGAACACTTGACCCTTGATGATCTCCTCATCGTGCTCGAATGGAATATCCCCGCAGACCATGTCATAGAGCAGGATCCCCAGGGACCAGACAGCCGCCGACCTGCCGTGGTATCGGTGGTATCGAATCCACTCAGGAGGGCTGTACACTCGAGTTCCTAACCAGCAGAGGGAAAAGAAACCGCTATTAGCAAAAAGAAACAAAGCAACTCGTCTGAGCCGCTTCTTTAAAATAAAATAAAAAAAAAAATTTCCCCTCCAGACAAAGTTACTCTTTACTCTGGCTGGTCTTGAACTCAGAGATCTGCCTATCTCTGCTTCCCAAGTGCTGGATTAAAAGCATTTTTAATCACCACCACCACCACCACCCAGCTTTAAGACACGTTTTAATCCAGCACTCAGGAGCAGACAGGCAGATTTGACTTTAAAAAAAACAAAACACAACAAAACAAAAAAAATCAATCACT
This sequence comes from Arvicanthis niloticus, assembly GCF_011762505.2. Classification (NCBI taxonomy): domain Eukaryota; kingdom Metazoa; phylum Chordata; class Mammalia; order Rodentia; family Muridae; genus Arvicanthis; species Arvicanthis niloticus. The sequence goes on from NW_023045947.1 coordinate 87,371, forward strand.
CAGTCTTTCCATCTCTGCCTCTTTGGTCCAGGCAGAAATGGACAAATGGACAAGTAGTATGGTACCCTTCCAGGAGCCCAAACCCTAAACCAAATCCTTTACACACCAGTCCAACAGACTAACAAA
>NW_023045947.1:87596-93999 GCF_011762505.2 Arvicanthis niloticus
AGGGTAGAACGAAAGGGTGTCCTCTGACCTCCACATGCATTTCTTAGCATGCATGTGCGTGCGTGCGCGCACACACACACACACACACACACACATGAACACGTGCTTGCACACACAAACACTCACACACCAAGAAATCATTGAGTAAATGCAACAGGGCAAGGTGGCACAACCCTTTAACCTCAGAGCTTGAGAGGCAGAGAGGCAGAGAGGCAGAGAGGCAGAGAGGCAGAGAGGCAGAGAGGCAGAGAGGCAGAGAGGCAGAGAGGCAGAGAGGCAGAGAGGCAGAGAGGCAGAGGCAGGGCATGGTGGTGGCAGACACCTTTAGTCCCAGCCTTGAGGAAGCAGAGGCACATGGATCTCTGAGTTTGAGGCTAGCCTGGTCTACAGAGTAAGTTCCTGGACAGCCAGGGCTATGCAGAGAAACAGACAGACAAAAACAGAAAAAACAAGTATAATAATGTACTATGAATCTATCATATGTCCAGATTTGGTGACTCTTATCTGTAGTTTTAACACTCAGTATGGGACTGAAAGATTGTTGAGCGTCCAGGGCCAGCCTGAGCTACATACCAAAAGCCAATTTTTAAATTTTTTTTGAACTTTTTTTAATGAGATAGGGCACATGTACTCTAGTTCACACATGGGAGCGGGTATCAAAGGACAACTTTCAGGAGTCAGTTCCCTCCTACCATGTGGGTCCCAGGGACCAACTCAGGTTGACTTGGTTAATGTCAAACATCATTACCAGCTAAGCCATTTTGTGTGTGGACCTCATGTAGTAAGTTCTAGACTAGCCTGGGCTAGCATGACACTCTGCTCCAAAAAAGAGGGGTAGGGTTTCTCTGTGTATCTCCGACTGTCCTGAAACTGCCTCTATAGACCAGGCTAGCCTCAGACTTAGAGATCTGCCTACCTTTGGTTCCCAAGAGCTGGGACTAAAGGCGTGCACCACCACTGTCAGGCTGGTATAGGTTCTTAATTACTTCACTTAGGAGGTAGAGGCAACCAGATCTCTGTGAGTTCAAAGCTAGCCTGGTCTACATAGCTAGACATAGCTGTGTCAAAGATATAAAAATAAAAGAATAGGAGTCTGGAACTCCAGACATGTCCATGCATGCTGTTGATGTGCAGGGTCTGGACTCAGAGCCTTGTACATGCTAGGCAATGAACTACACCCCCATCACTTGCTTGAATTTTGGAAAAGGTCTGATGGAGACATTTTACATTTGCATGTCATTTGCATGCTCATTTGCATACTCCCAGTCTGGGCTACTAGACCAGAGCTGGAGAGATGGCTCATATAGCTATCTACATGAATAAAATAAGAATAAAAAAATTCTTTTTTGAGACAAAGGTTCTCTCTGTGCAGTCCTAGCTCTTCTGGAACTCTCTGTAGCTCAGGCTGGCCTTGAACTCAGAGACAAAAAATAAATCTTGATTTAAAAAAAAAAAAAAGAAAGAAAAATGAGTAATTCAGATTGCCTTTGAGAGACAACGTGGTTGGGGCAGCTCTGGGAAAGGGGGGCAATTTGCATAGCTTTCCTCATCTTCAGGAACATAACAATGTAAATAAACAAATACATGGCTCATTCATTCATCAGTTTCTTATAGACAGGATATTTCTGCACAGCCCAGGCTGGGTTTGGAACTCCAGAGATCTTCCTGCCTCAGCTTCTTAGGAAGTGAGCTAAAAACTAAGAACAACCTTTTTGTTTGTTTGTTTTTGTTTTTTGAGACAGGGTTTTTTTGTCCTGGGCTGTCCTGAAACTCTCTGTAGACCAAGTGCTGCGAGTAAAGTCATGAGCCACCACTGCCCAGCAAGAACACCCTTTAAATGCAGGAAAGATGGCACACTCCTTTAATCCCAGCACTCAGGAGGCAGAGGCAGGAGAATCTGTGAGTTTGAGGCCAGCCTGGGCTATATAGGCCCTGTCTAAAAAAAACCCAAAACAACCCCCCCCCCCCCAACAAAGGTCATATGAAGGGTAGAGTCTTTCCCACAGAGGTCTCCAATGCCTCTCACATGTCTTTCTCTTCCCATACCCTCCTGTGCAGACAGTAGCCTGGGCTCTAAATGAGACTGTCTGGAGCTCAGAGCATCTCCAGGGGAGGCTCAGGGATGAACATCAGCACATCTGGAGAAACTGCCATATCTGGCTGTGAGGGGACTGACTGAAGACTCACCCCACCCTGATGGACACAGAGCCTCTAAGCCCTGCAGACAGGGTCAGGACCACTAGCTATGACTACCTCCCTTGCCAATCATGGAAGGGAGATAGATCCTGGCCATAGATGAAGCAAAATGACTCCAGTTATAGACGAAGCAGAGAGGCCAGGGGACTGTTTGGGACCAAGCCGGGAAGCCATGTTTATTTCAAACTTAGAGCAGGCCTAGGACCCACTCCAGGGTTCTGAAGCCGCTCCAGACCACTTCTCCTATTTGAGATGCCCTACCAGGGCTCTGGGCCACCCTGTCTCAGGCCTCCCTGGAAACCAGAGCTGCACCAGACCTTAACTAAGCAAAGCCAGGCAGGCAGCATTTGGCACAGCCTCTCTGCCTGTGGGAAAGCGCTCAACTCTCCTTGGCGGCTCAGGTGTGTCCGGACCACCTGCTTTGGCAGGCAGCTGAGGGCCTGGAGCGCAGGTGCCTCACTGGCCCAGGTGGGACCTGACCTACAAACCTGGAAGCCAGGCTGCTGAACCCCAAACATCCCCACCACACCCCTTGCCTCGAGGGACAAGGACACACACGTGGCTTTTCCTGGTGAGACACTTTCTGTTTAAAAAAAAAAAAAAAAAAAAAAACCTGTTCTTGGACACTGCCCAGAAATAATGAAGATAATGTGAACTACAGAGGAAAACAGGCAGGTTTTTCCATTCAGGGCAGACTAACCTTGGCTGGAGCTGAACTAGGGTCACAGTGACCACCCTACCCCCCCCCCATGGGTCCCCACCCAAGCTTGAAACTGCAAGCATGCGTGTGCATTCTTTCCCCATGAGAAACTTCAACTCTTTAAAACCACCCCCACCCACAGGAGTGGCAATACATTAAGCTGTTATCAGCCATCTACACTTTAATTTGAGTTAGCTTGATCAGTACACCTAGAATTGTCCTGGGATAGCCCGGTTTTTGTTGTTGTTGTTTTGTTTAAAGAGAAATCAAACATGGGAGGAAGATGAGGGATTTGAGATCAGACAGACAAGTAGGGACTAACTCAAGGGTGAGAAGAGCCACTGGCAGGCGGACTGTCAACAGGTGACAGGAAAGAGAAAACGTGGTAGAGAGGGTGGCACCTGTAAACGTCCCCTTTGTCACTCGGAGCCCTAACATGTTTGTGTTTTTCACCGGAGAGCAGGCATGAAGCCGGCCCAGCAGCAACCGCACCCGACCCCACCCCACCCCACAGCAGACAATGACTTTGAGGTTTTCTGTTTTTACTTTCAAGTTCATTCAAATGCTACACTCGACCCCACAGCGCACACATGATGGCTTGTTTTTACATCATGGAAACAACAGCGGAGATTGATTCAGTGTGGGTTCCCTTCCCAAAGGTGTTTGTTATCTCTAATCCCAGCACTGCAGAGGTGAAGGCCAGAGAAACAGGCGTCCAGGATCAGCCACAGACAGCAACACAGCCATCGGGGGACTACCTGAGACCCTGCCTCACAAACAAACAAACAACAAAAAACCCCAAGAGATCTGGAGAAATGGCTCTGGTTAAGGCAACTGTTGAGTAAGCCAGAGTCAGGCTAGCCAGAAACTGTATAAATGCCAGGGGTTTAGGGGCCTGTCTGATTCCCAACGCTGATGGTTGAAACTAAGGCTCCCCAGAGCAGGCTAGCCAGCAAGGTTAGCTAAATCTGCCAGCTCTGGGCTCCGCTGAGAGACCCTGCTTCTGTGAAGCAAGTGGTAGATTGATTGAAGACGATTCTGGACCTCCGAGTTTGGTTTCCTCTTACATTTGCTTGCACACGTACCTGCACACAGAAGTGGCCCCATACCACACAACAGATGCGCACACCACACACAGACACATTTAAAAAAAAAAAAAAAAAAAAAAAAGGTAAACTGAGAGAGGTTGTTTTCCGTTTTTAGATAGCCTAATATCAAAGTTGGTCTCTCCCCACCCCCAAAATTTGTCTTTCTGAGGACACTCGACTGGCTGGACAGAGATACTCAAATGTCCCAGGATAGATAATTTCTTGCCTCTCAGAATGTTATGGTGTCGCCACAGGGATCTCTGTGAGTTCAAGGTCAACCTGGTCCACATAACTAACTCCAGGTGAATCCAAGCTACATAGTAAAACCCTGTCTAAAAGAAAGAGGGGCACGGGGGACACAATCAACAGAATAGCGCAGCGGGTTGAAGTGCTTGCTGCCAAGTCTGACGATGTGAATTCAATTCCCAGGAGCCTCATGAGGGACTGAATTTAGTAAGTGGACCTCTTACTCCCTACCCCCAATATACACGGATGGATGGATGGATGGATGGATGGATGGATGGACGGACGGACGGACGGACGGACGGACGGACGGACGGACAGACAGACAGACAGACAGACGGACGAGATAGGGCTGGAGTGGTGGATCATCAATGAAGAGCACTGGCTGTTCTTTCTGATGTTACAAGTGCCTGTGTCTTCTCCCCATTGGCTGGAGTCAGACCTGCGGTCGTATCCCATTGGAGAGTCTGAAAAGAATTGGCACACAAAAACTATGGAGGAAGGAAAAATATGAACAAAGTGTGGGTCACTACTCCAAGTTACCAAATTTACAAACCAGGAGGCTTTTGTGTAAACAAAGGTTTTACTGGGTGGGAGGATTAAAACACTAACATTTTATTTATTTATTTATTTATTTATTTATTTATTTATTTATTTATTTATTTATTTATTTGGTTAGTTGGTTGGTTGGTTTTTCCAGACAGGGTTTCTCTGTGTAGCCCTGGCTGTCCTGGAACTCACTCTGTAGACCAGGCTGGCCTCAAACTCAGAAATCTGCCTGCCTCTGCCTCCCAAGTGCTGGGATTAAAGTCATGCGCCACCACCGCCCGGCTTTATTTTATTTTTTGAGACAGGGTTTTTCTGTGTAGCTCTGGCTGTCCTCAAACTCAGAGAGCTGCTAGGGAAACTGTGACCTCACAGTTTTATCTGATTGGCTAGTTTGAGGGGAAAAAAATGGTGCACAGGAAACAGAGGAGGTAGAGGGAGGGAATAACAACTCCAGGCTATCAAATTCCTGGAATGCAGCAGGGGCTTTTGAAAGGCTTCATTGGATGAGAGAATTTAAATATTTGCATATAAGTTTTAGGATATGGGTAAGACAAAGAATTTTAATTCCCTGTCCCAAACAGGTTTTATAATATTTGATAGAAAAAAATTCATATTTGATATTGTTTACACAAAGGACCAGTTCAATCTCCTGAGCTTGAACTCACAACTGTCTCTTCAGTCCCTGGGGGAATCTGGCGCCCTCTTCTGGCCTCTGAGGTCACTGCACACACGTGGTGTGTATGCATTCAGGGAGAACACTGATGCATGCATCATCATCATCATCATAATAATAATAATAATTATTATTATTATTATTATTAAAAAAGAATATATCAGATTAAAGTTGTAAAAATGAAATGGGGGACCTGGTGGCACTGGCCTATAAATCCCAGCACTCGGGAGACTGAGGCAGGAGGATAGAGAGCTCATGGCTAGCCTGGGCTACAGAGTTGAGTTCAAAACATTGAGCCTGGAAACACTAGACCTAAAAAAAGCTAAAGACACAGCAATAGAACACTTGCTGAGAGCACACATGATCCCAGCTTTAATCCTCAGTAAGGGAAGAGGGGAAAAAAAAATTGAGCTGTCTGGGACCTGGGGCATCCTCCACCAGCCAGAGACATCAACAGGCTGTCCAAATGTGAAGGCTACACACCTCTTACTCAATAGTGTCTAGCCTAGAAATCTAACCAATACCCCCAGGGGAATAATGTCCAAACATATAGCTATCTGACTTCTGTTGGCCCTGGGGTTGGCCTGAACATTAAATCTTTGAAGACGTGTCAACCTTTCACTAAGACCACACACTCTGCCTCTCAACCCCCCCACCTCCACGCCTGCTGATCTTCTCATGATCCTTCTTGAAGACACTCAGGTTGTAACAGTAAAATAATAACCACCCGTGTTGTCTGAGGGTTGATTCTCTCCTGGCCAGTTACCTACAGCAACCCAACCCCTTTACCTGCACAATAGCCTCTTGGAAAAATTAGGTCTCATGACCATCACCCTGTGTGATACATGAGGGCATAAGAGTCTGTTGGCACTAACTTAACTCAAGGTCACAATGTTAACCTGGCAGGTGACAGAGATAGGGTTGGTACCAAAGTCCAAGCCGTGAGTCCCCGTC
>NW_023045948.1:0-93352 GCF_011762505.2 Arvicanthis niloticus
ACTGTGGCTAGAGGTTGATCAGAAAGACAGTTCAGCTGGAAGTTTTCCCAGACCTGCACTATCACCAACTTGTTGTGTCTCCTCATGTCGCTGTATTAGTTTTAAATTATATTCTTTTACATGCAGGCTTCCTCTTGTGGCAGGTGATTTTCTGGGGGGAAAAAAGACATCTTCATCCAGTCTCCTGAAATGTTAAGTGCTGTATTTGTTCTCTGAGGCTTGTCTCTTAAATAGATACGGGTGGTTCAGGGACAAGCATCAAGTTCAAAATTTCAAACTACACCATCTTACTGGTTAAGCGGGGGCCCTGGCTGCTGCAGTGTGGTGGCAAGGTTGAAAATCCCCCCCCCACGGTTTCTTCTTAGAAGGAAGTAGGCTACTGGGACTGTGAGATGCCTCGTGTGTAAAGGCAATTGCTATCAAGCCTAATAGCAGGCCTAAAGGAAACTGTAACTATCACCACCCAACCCTGAATGGCAGTCCAAATGCCCAGAACTGAGCCTGACCTGGACTACGGGAGGATTTCTGGTGGTTAGATAAAATCCCACATTCTTCAGGAACTTGTGAAACCAAAGGAGTCATATCCCTTCCTTCTGGCAAAAGGAACATATGGCTTTCCAGTGAACACACACACACACACACACACACACACACACACACACACACAGTGCCTACCAACATATCAAGTCCATGATAGTCTCTCTCAGTTCCTCCTCACAAGCACTTGTACATTTCAGAGCCTCCACAACACTCTCCTGCCCCTTCCCTCCCTGCAGCTATTCCTTCTTACAACGGACCAGCTTCACTGTTCTCTGCACTGCTGTTCTTAGGATGCTCTCTCTACTCTCTCTCCCCTGCTCCCCTTCCTCTCTCACAGTCTTGGCCACATCCAGTCTGCTGGCCACTGTTCACTCTACTTTTTTCTCTCTGCTCCAGACTCCTCTGGATATTTTCTCTCTCTTATCTACACACCTGACTTCTTATTTTTTTTAAGATTTATTTATTTATTTATTTATTTATTTATTTATTTATTTATGAACACTGAAGCTATCTTCAGACACACCAGAAGAGGGCATCAGATCCCATTACAGATAGTTGTGAGCCTTCATGTGGTTGCTGGGAATTGAACTCAAGACCTCTGAAAGAGCAGTCAATGCTCTTAACCATTGAGCCATCTCTCCAGCCCCTGACTTCTTATTCTTAAAGCAAAACAAAACAAAACAAAACAACTCCACTGAGTACAATTTGTGCTGTCCAAATACTCTAGGTTGTGGGGACTTCCCTGGAGTTTGGTATATTTAGGAAGGATTACACTCTTAAAAGGAAACTATCACTTTTTCTAAAAACTATTAAATGCCAATTGCTTCTCAACTAGGGCTGGGACTTCATCCTCAACTCCTCTCTCAGCACCAGGGTTTTGTTTGGCTTAAGCTTGTGAGGGTCTTATTCATGCTGTCACATGTGTAACATGTGTCCTATGTGTAACTTCCCTATTGTGTCCAGAAAACCCTGTTGGTCTTAATACCTGAGTTAAACTGTTCTTGTCCAGAAACTTCTTTCCTAGGGCTGGAGAAGTGACTTAGTGGTTAAGAGCACTTGTTGCTCAAAGACCTGTATTTGATTCCAAGCACCTCTATGGTGGTTTACAATCATCCGTAACTCCATCCAGTTCCAGGGAATCTACAGGTGTCTTCTGACATCCACAGGCTCCAGGCATGCACACTGGTACACATACATACATGGAAGCAAAATGTTTGTACACATTTTAAAAGAAGAAAGAAAATTCTTTCTTATTCTACCAAGCTTTTAAGCATATCCTGTAACTTTTCCTCTCAGATTCAGAGTATTATGTCTTATGTTGAGGTACGGATCAAGAGGTATGGCCAAGTTTCATTCTTCACCATGTAACTATCAAGTTGTTCAGCACAATTTTGTTGAAGATGCTCTTCTCTCCAATGTATACTGTTGGCCTCTGTGAAAAATCAGATGGCTGTAGGAGTGTGAGCTTATATGTGGTCCTCAATTCTATTTCACTGATCAGTGAATCAATGCATGCATCATACAATATATTCTTAATATTCAGGATTATTTTGGCTGTTTTGTTTCTAATGTGTTTGCATATGAAATTTAAGATGCTTTTTTTTTTATTTTATGAAGAATAAAGCTGGAATTTAGATGGGGATTCTGTTGTAGTCATGGTCTTCTATGTAATGTCTGAATTAATTCACATTCTGCCAAGATTGTGTTAGAGATACCACAATCCTCATAATCTCCACATCTTTTATTTATAAGAGGTGATAAGTATTATATGCTTATTGTCAACCTATAGACACATCGCACAGTATCTGCCTTTTATCCTGATGATGTGCTTTATTGTGTATTTTGGTTGTTATATTGACCCAGCTTGCCTCTCCTAGGAAAGCCTATTTAATCACAATTACAATATTTTTTCTATACATTTAGATTTTGTTTGCTCATATTTTGTGAAAGTACATTAACCTATAGTTAATCAAGTACATACAACTACCTATATTTAATCAAGTACATTAACCTATAGTTTTCTGTGTCCTCTTCTGCGTCTTTTATAAAGACTACCCTGCTCTCATGTGATGAGTTTGAAAGAGTTCTCTTTCAATGTTTATTAAAGCATAAAAAATTGGTATTTTTTTCTGAAATATTTGTAAAATTCAGCTTCATTAACTGATAATGCCTTTTGCCTTCTGTGAAGGAAATCTATTATGGATGCTGTGGCAATGAGTTCCTCTAGCAAACTCCTGAGGCTGGTTGTGCCAACAGATTCAGTCAAGAGTTTCTGTATCTTCCTCTACCCGATGACATCATAGCCATCAAAGGGAAGAGGGAGGTGTCGTGAGTAGTGGGCGCACTATTCATACTTTTATCATTTATTTTTCCCTTTATTCTGAAATCATCCAGGCTGTTTGTTCCTTTTGTATTCCGTTGCGGTGTGATGATGTTTCCTTGTGGTGTTTCTTCTTTATAATGGTGTTTAGTAATATGAATTCTTTTCTTAGAATTGTTCTTAATGCATGCTCTAAAGTTTTCATGTGTTATATTTCCAGTTTTGTTTCTCTGAAGCTACTTTTTATATTTTCAACCCATTTCTTCATCAGGCTATTGTTTATTCTGAAGTACAGTTTAAAATTACAATACACTTGTTAAGTTTTTGAAAGTCAAATTACTACTAATCACTAGGTTCAAGAACTGGGATTAGAAATGCTACTTTTTAAATTTTAAGTCTTCTCAAACTGTTTCAGGCTTGTTTCCTGACCCAACATGTGATGTTTTCTGGAGAGAGTTCCAGTAATCGGAATGTTGGTATTGGATTTAATTGTATAGTCTTTTAACTCCACTTGCTCAAAATGATTGAGTACAATGTTTCTGTATGATTTCTTGCCTGATCTGCCTATGACTGGAAAGCGGTATGTTGCAAACCTCCGTTGTTATTTACTGCAATCTGTCTGTTCCTTCAGATTCTTTAGTATTGGCTGTATCTTATTCAATATTTAGTGCACATATACTTGCAAATATCTATACTGTCTATAACTTGTCTATTTTCTTTTTACAACATATTTCTCTATTTCATTTAAGGTGCTTATGAATAGTTTTGTAATGTCCCTTGAGGGAGGCAGCACAGTTTCTGAATTCAATAACCACAAGGGAACAAAACTGATTGGAACTTTGTCATTAATGTTTTGGTCCCCAGGATCCTAGCAGGTATATCGTCCAGAGATTATGAAATTATAAAGTTTTATTTAATGAGAAGCCCTGAGGATTGAGTTTATGGAACTAAATAAACAATACAGCTCCCGACATCACCATTAGTTCACTAATCTAAGTATATGTGAAAAAATCCTGCTCCAGAGAATATTACTGTGGTTCAGGAACCACTCATTGCCTCATCTCGCTGACCTTGCTGGCTCATTGGCTCCACCAGACTCTTTTCTGAAAGGTAAGATGCACAAGACACATCTGAGAATTATAGCATCTAATTGAGTACAGCCAACTATTGGCCAGTGGAATAAGAGATGGAGAGGCAATTCTTCCAGCTGAACAGCCTAGGGTTAGACAACAAGGAAATGTCATGGCTTCCAAAACAATTTACAAAAGGTCAAGTGACTAATGTCACTTCAGCCTGTTCTCGGTCAGCATCCCTCTTGCTTCTTGGTCTTCCTGACATCGTAGCAGGTCTTCCTGACAGGCTTTCTTCTTCCATCAGATGTAACTATTCCTTGCTGCTCTCTAGGATTTTTAAATTTTCTTTGTGTTAGATTTCAGGGTTCCTTTTTGTTTTATTGATCAGATTTTCGGATCACGCACTAGTTCTTATCACATTGTACCTCGTTGCTCACACATCTATCCAGCCTCCTTTAGGTACCTTAAAAATATTGTTGACAGCCCTCCCTTTACATGTTTCTAGGGAATATGGGTTTGATAGAATGCATTCATTCAACAGGAAGGATTAATATAATTCATGTAAATGTGCACATTATACATATGACTTACTCATTTGTAGGCTTATCACTTTTAATGTCCAACATTCTTTCTGTGCAAGTCATAATTGTTTTGCCTTTAAAAATAAAATTTATTTTTAAAAAATAGGCTTTATTATAAAAAAGTAAACACACAGAGAGAGAATAAGAGAGAGAGAAAGAGAGAGAAAGAGAGAGAGAGAGAGAGAGAGAGAGAGAGAGAGAGAGAGAGAGAGAGGAGAGAGCACAAAATTAACCAGGCCTGAAGGCCATATATCTCAATGAACTTCTGTACAGTTAGAACAGCCATCCAGAGGCTGTGGAGCTTCACACTTTCACTCTGAAACATGTTTTTTGCTCCTGACAATGCTTACTCATATATATTAATTTATAAAATAATTGGCTACACAATGACATTTTCACATATGCATCCAGTACTTCAATCAGACTTACCTCTTGATACTTTATTGGCTATACTTCTCCGGGACCTTCTACTTGCATGTCTTTTATTTACTCCAGATTCTTTTATATTTAAATTAATGTGCACCCACGTCCTCTCAAATGCATGTCCTCTTTTTCTTTAATTATTGTTGCATATATGTATAAGTATATAAATAAAACATGCTGAGTCCATTCAGTTGCTCAAATGCATATGGGCACTTGATATTGGATAAGCAATTAGAGGACTCAGGCCTGAGGAGTCCAGTTCTCCTCTCCCAGCAGTCCTTAGTTGCCTGTAGCTCCTCAGCATATCTAGTGGTGCTGTCATCTTTCAGATTCTGTTTATGCAGTCATATTGCTGAGGTACCATGGACATAGTATCTTCCTTGTCATTTTTAGGAGACACAGTCTCACAGCAGACTTCCTGGTCCTCTGGTTCTTGCAATCTTTCTATTATCTCCTCTTTAAAGGAAGTTTCTCTGATGAGGGGCAAGAGCTACACTTATTTGTGGGTATAAAGGTAAGTATTCAGAATGCAGTTAGGAATTATATTAGTTTAGTACAGTGGTGTTCTACTCTAAGATTCATGACCTCACCAACTCCAGAATGTTAGGTAGGTATGTGACCACTTTTATAAAATATCTGTTTACTGCTGGAGATAGTAAATAAAGTTTTAAGTTTTGTACTTAAAAATTTAGATTTACACAATACACATTTTAATGGTAATAGCTTTTAATCAATTTTATACAGTCATTTTCTCATCTGAAAATGAATAAAATTGCTTTTACCTATAATTTGAAAAACTATCACTTTTTATTTAATCACATTGAAGTTTTATAATAGTACTTGGTAGCAGCAGTAGCAGACATGAATATTTGTTTTTAATATAAGGTTAATGGAAACTGTTCCTATAATTTCATGTCTGGATGGATATTAGCTGATAAGAATCTATTTTGCTATGGTTAGCTAGATCCTTACATTCAAAATTCTCCCAGAGCTATTTGTATGGAGTATTTTTAGCACCTATAAAGATGAATGCCTTCTTCTACTAACTCATTGTATGGTAGTAAATCAATTACCACCGTGAAAAACATATTGCTTCTTTGAGTTTCCTGCAACTGAGTCATCATATTTAGTACTCAATGAATATATTTTCTAACCTCACTTGTTTAGGACAGTTTTCTATGGAAAACACTTAATGAAGCAAACAAACATTCTTATTCTGGTTGTGCGAGGAAGATTTTTTTCCTTTTAGCGCAAAGATTAATTTTTAAAAATTCTTTTTATTTAATTTATTTACTGGAGAGGGACTATGTCATTCTATGGTGCTTCTGTAGAGACCAGAAGGCCTCCAGGAGGTTCATTTCATTCTTCCACTATATGGATCCTGAGACTGAATCCAGGCTGACAGCATCAGGGAAACACCCTTACCTGCTGATATATTTCACTAGATTCCAAACAATTCTTATAAACTAAATTTAGACAAAATTACCACACTAGCATCTTGATCTCCACTAGGGTGAAATCCAGTTGGTGAAGTAATTTCATCCTTTATACTTGCTCCAGTTTTTAAAAACATGAGTATGCATTTTGGCTACATATATATTTGTGTAGCATGTGTATAGCTTATGTCCACTGAGGCCAGAAGCCATCAGATGTCCTGAAACTGGAGATACTGATGTTCGAAAGTTGCCATGTGGTTGCTGGGAATCAAACTCAGGCTCCCTTGAGGAGCAGCAGGTGCTCCTTAACTACACAGCCATCTCTCGTTCTCTCTTAGGCTTTGTGTCACCTTCTCACCACTTACTGAAGGCATATTTACCTATAAACTTTAAATTTTTTTATTCTAAACCACTATTGTTGTTGTATTTTAAAGTCATGATATCACACACTTTGGCTGCAGGATATATAGATATCAATCTCAAACCTCCAGGAAACTACCTTTTAGCTGTTTAAATTTAATAGCGCTGAAGTTACTACTGGAGTTGGCAGGGACAGAAAAGTTACCAAGTGTTCTTACCCAGCACTGGACCCTGCATACTACAATACTGACCATCCATGCAAGATGTGTCCATTGTTGCAATAGTGGCCTGAGAATTTCATGCCTGGTATTGTAGACATGCTCAAAAATTCATGGCTGGGAAGTATTAGGTTTTATGGTTGAACCTACTACTATTATTTTGCTAAATACCTCCTAAATAACTGTGCTTCTATCCATAGACCTGAACTTCTCTCAGTCTTGGCGAGGAAAGCTTCTTTTTGCAGTGGGCAGCAGTCAGTGAGGACCCATGACTGGTCAACATGCTGAGAATAACTGACCGTGAGTGCTCAGCACTAAGGAGACCCCTTATCAGCCTCTGGTGCTTTCAGGGCTCAGGGAACACTGTGAAAAGGGAGACAGAGAGGATGTAAGGGACAGCAGGTGGGGAGGAGTGTTGCAAAATGCCATATTCTAGATCTGATGTGACTCAGGAACTGTAGATATCTGGGTAAGACCTGCATCGGGCCAACTGAGTCAAAATTCCAGCACAAAAAAGAGAGGGACTCTTGAGGCACAAGCCCTTATAAAGGGACAACTGATAGCTGCTGGGAGAGGGAGACGCATTTTTCTTCAGGTGGTGGTCCATTGGATGACCCCCACAGTCATAGACATATGGGCAATCACTAATTGGTTTTAGTGGGTTATATCTATATACTTATATCTATATACTTACATATGCACAAATCTTTAACAATACAAAGAATAGGAAGCCAGGAATTTGAGGGGGCATGGGATGCATTGGAGAAATAAAAGACAATGGAGGAAAATGATATGGTTTTATTCTAATTTTAAAAAATTACCGAGCTGGGCATGTTGGAGCATGTCTTTAATCCCAGCAGAGGCAGGCAGATCTTTTAGCCTGGTCTACAAAATGAGTTCCAGGATAGCTAAGACTACACAGAGAAATTGTCTCAAAAAACAAAAATTATAACAAAACGAAACTTAACTATTTTAAGAGGAAAAATAAAAAAGAAATAAAAACACATTGTGTTCTGTAGAAAGGAGGATATAATATTGGGAAGGGAGCTGTTGGGGGAATGCGGGGGGGGGGGAACTAGAGCTGCAAGGAGCAGCGGAAGTGATCATGTTCACTGTGTATGAATATGAAATCCTCAAAGAATACATTATTAAAAATAATGATCAAAAGTAATTGGAGAGACCCTAGGTGATAAAGGCTGGCTAAGGGTAGCTGGTATCTGAAGTCAGATCTAAGTACTATGTTAAGTGTTATAGCTGGGAGTCAGTCCCTCATGAGGTGACCACAGGAAATTATGGCTGAACTTAGAAACCTCAGCCTCTACAGAGAAGCACTCATTAAGCAAACACCTCATGTCACCAATGCGTGGTGTTTGAGTTAAGGCAGATGCACCCCTGCTATGTTTGTTTCCTCTTAATTCAGTCATACTGTGTCCCCTCTTTTACAGACAATTCATTTTCATGGAACCAGACAACCACACAGGGATTCCAGAATTTTACCTGTTGGGACTTTCAGAGGATCCAGAGATTCAGTCTGCTCTCTTCGGGCTGTTCTTGTTTCTGTACTTGGTGACCATCTTTGGGAACCTGCTCATCATCCTGGCCATTGTCTCTGACCCTAAGCTGCACACACTGATGTACTTATTCCTCTCCAACCTGTCCTTCTCTGACATCTGTTTCACTTCTACCACTGTCCCAAAGATGTTGCTGGATATTCAGACTCAGAGTAAGCTCATCACCTATGCAGGCTGCATCACACAGATGTACTTCTTCACCGTCTTTGGACTTCTGGACAATTTGCTTCTGACTGTGATGGCATATGACCGCTTTGTGGCCATCTGCCACCCCCTGCCACTATACAGTCCTTATGAACACTAAGCTCTGTTTCCAGCTGCTTCTTCTGGCATGGCTCATAAGCATACTTGGAGCCCTACCTGAGAGTTTAACTGCACTGAGACTATCTTTCTGTGCCGTTGTGGAAATCCCACACTATTTTTGTGAGCTTCCTGAAGTTTCTTAAGCTAGCCTGCTCTGACACCTTCATCAATAATGTCGTGTTATATATTGTAACAGGCATCATGGGATTTTTCCCTCTTGCTGGGATACTTTTCTCTTATTCTCAAATTGTGACATCTGTCTTGCAGATTTCAACAGTGGGAGGAAAATATAAAGCATTTTCTACCTGTGGTTCTCATCTCTCAGTTGTGTCTCTGTTCTATGGAACCTGCCTTGGAGTGTACCTCAGTTCTACATGGACACAGGCTTCTTGGGCAGGGGTGTTTGCTTCTGTTCTGTATACTGTGGTCACTCCCATGATGAACCCTTTCATCTACAGCCTTAGGAACAGGGACATGAAGAGGGCCCTGAATACACTACTATGCAGTGTGTCATCTTCATCTTGAAAGTAGTTTTTAAAATATGTGTATGTGCTTAAGTGTATGTGATTGTGTGTGTGGTGTGTGTGTGTGTGTGTGTGTGTGTGTGTGTGTGTGTAGAATAGAGGACAACTCAAGGTGTTCCTCTTCAAGATGACCATCTACCTTGTTTTTGGAGACAGAGTCCCCCCTAGGGCTTGGTGCTCACTGCTTCAGTTTGGGTAGTTAGCCAGTGAAACTCAAGGATTTTCTGTCTCTGCCTGCCTTACATTAGGATTATAAATGTGTGTCATGACTTTTTTTTTTTTACATGGATTCTATGGGTTTAATTAGAGTGCTCATGCTTACATGACGAGCACTTCTGAAAGTCGAGATATCAGCTCTGTCTTTGTTGACTGTGTTTTTGACCCTATGGACACATTTGATTAGGAAAAGTGGGACACAGTGCTCAATACTTTAAGGATCTGAGATTTGCTGAATATATATACATACTCAGATGTTTTGCTTCCTGTGTTTATTAGCAATTTGCAAATATTGTTTTATGAAGTGTTTTCAAGTCTTTGCCTGAGTTTTAAGTTTTCTTATTTTCAATCTGGGGAAGCATTAAATTCTGTAGTATATATTTATGTGCTGTCTTATTCACTGTTTTATTGCTGTAAAAAGACACTATAATTAATGCAACTACTATAAAAGAAAGCATTTAATTATGGGCTTGCATACAATTTCAGAAGTTAGTCCATTATTATTATGGTGAGGAGCATGGTGGCACTCAGGCAAACATGATTCTGGAGAAGTAGCTGAGAATTCAATATCCTAATCTATAGAAAGACAAACAGACAGACAGATACACACACACACACATACACACACACACACACACACACAGAGAGAGAGAGAGAGAGAGAGGAGAGAGAGAGAGAGAGAGAGAGAGATTGGATCTAGCATAGGCTGCATAGGCTGTCAGAACCTCAAAACTCATCCACAGTGACACATTTCCTCCAAGGCCACATGTCTTAATCCTTCTAATCCTTTCAAATACTACCACTTCCTAGTGAAAATATGAGCCTATTTGGGCCATTTTAATTCAAAACACCAATTCCACTCCCTGGCCCCCACAGGGATATGACATAGTCATTATCATGATGCAAAAATACACTTAATCCAACTTCAAAGTTCCTTATAGACTATTATAGCCTCAATACTGTTTAAAAGTCCAAAGTCTCTTCTGAGATTCATGACAGTCTCTTAAATGTAACCCCTTGTAAAATCAAAATAAAAAAGTGGATCACATATTTTCAACTTATAATGGCACAGAACAGAGATTGCCTTTTCAAAATGGAGAAAAGTTATCACAGAAAGGAAATGCTGGTCCAAAGTAAGTCTGAAATCCAACAGGGAAAACTCCACATTCTGCACCTCCATGTCTGATGTCAAAGTGTTCTTCAGATCTCCAACTGCAGAAGTCCAGCCTCAGCATAAGGAAGGTCCTGAGAAAGGGGGGTAGGGTGGGCGTGGCATTGATTCAATAACTCTGAGTCAGTAGTGGGTACAAGCTGTCTGTTCTCTCTTTGCCTGAGAATTCTCATCATTCTTCCTTTTTCTGTCTTCATTCCTCTTTCTTCCCTTTCTATTTCCTTCTTTCCTCACATTCTTTTTTCTTCTTCCTTTTCATTTTTTTGCCTTCTCCTGACCAGAGAGCCTGAACTCAGTGTTTTATTTACTAAAGCTACATCATCAAGGCTTTGAACATTGTTAATAATTTTTTTTTAGAAATCTTTAAATTTACACAAATTCTATGAATCCTGGATCATTAGTTCCAACCCCTGCTTCCTTAAAACAAAAACTAAACACAAAGCAAAAGCACATTCCCTTATAGTTTTTACACAGCCTGCTCTTCACGGGTAGCTGGGCACAGCTCTTGCAGTTTCCTGGCACAGCAGACAGAAGTCTTTAGTAATTATTTTCATGTAAAAACAGAAAGGTGACAGACTACTAAGGTTAAAATGATTTCTTACAAAATCTTAAAATTTATGCATTGTCATCTTCAATCCTTCAACTTTTTATATGCTTGTACATCATCTTTTTATACTCTAATCTTTGGTTTCTTATCCTAGCTATTCCATGGCCTCATGTAGTCTCCTAATACTCTTTGTTTCTAGATCATATACAAGCCTTCCTCTTAGAAAATAAATCCATCTATCACTTGCTTGTTTTTTATAGATTCCTCCTTTTTTTCCTATCTGTACCTTTTTATTCTTAAGACCACTTTAACTATCTTTGATGTCCCCAAGTTCACCCTGGCTAATTAATGCAGCAGTCATTGGACTAGAGAGTACATGTATCTCCTCATATAATTCCAAGTTCAAGGCCAAGTCTGTTGTGGTAAATCTCTGACCCAAACAAGTCCGATCAAGGAAAACACAACTCAATATTTATGATTATAAACTACAAGCCTAGATTGGGCAGATTTACCATTGTACTACTCTATTCCCCAGCTATGAGATCCCTTAAAACCTGCAGTTTTCTAAGCCACGTTCTTCTCCTCCTTCTTTTCCTTCCACCAATGGCTCCAACAAGTTCCTCCAGCTTTCCATCGGCTACGTAGCCTCTCACCCAGCAACTTCCTCTTCTGACTCCTCCTCTTCTGACCCCTCCCCTAAGCCTTTTTCTCCACCTCTCCTTCTACTGCCCAATCACTGGCTCTAGCCTTTATTTTACAAATTCAATTGGACAGAAGGTTCACAAGATTCACTCCTTCCCTGCAGCCCCTCCCAGGAGTGGAAATACCATGAAAACAAAAGGCTGGGGCTATCCACAACACTTCCCCCTTTCTGTCCAATTAAAAGACTCTTTTCTCTCAGATATAAATTGAACACAAACTATATTACCATGTTGTAATTGTTAAAGTACAAGATAGGCCTAATACCCAGTCCATCATTTTTGTTAACTGAGTAGAACCTCTGTCATCTCTCTCAACGAAAAGACTTAGTTCTGAACCTGGCTTATGTCCTGTCTTCAGAATGAATGTCAGCTGAAAACTATCCACTCAGATCTTTTCTCTCAAAGTAAATAGCCAGGATTGGCTATGAGACTATAGGTTTTCAACCCCGTCATAAATCCAGAATGACTGAGTTAACTGAAATTATGGGAAGCACTAAGCATAGCTTCTAAAACTTAGCCAATTTATAGAGACCGCTGAACACCTGGACAGTCCCTATACTACCGACCATTGGAGCATCAAATCTTCAGCCTTCTGGCCCAGCATCATCTGACAGACCTTAGTGATGCAGAATTACTAAGGGCTGATTACTCTGTCTAGGCAGATATAATCAGTCGACTCTTCTGCAAGTGTGTCTTTTTTCTGCACAGTATTTTGTCTGTAGATGAAAAGAGGCAATTCTTGCCTAGTGGCTGTCTCACCACAACTGGAGTAACTCCAAAGATGCTCAATTTCTTCTTAGAATCCAAGACAGGGAAGCTGTCAGGAGCAGACAGGTCTCCAATAAAATGAATATTTATACAGGAATGCTTGTAACATCAATTCTGTGGACTTCTGACGTTTTTGAAAACCAACTATCTATGTAAAGCAATCTGAACTTTTGTCTGTTAATTCCTTTCCACTATTTCTTTCTTTTCTTTTTTCTTTTTTTTTTTTTTTTTTTTTTTTTTTTTTTTTTTTTTTTTTTTTTTTTTTTTTTTGAGACAGGGTTTCTCTGTGTAGTTCTGGCTGTCCTGGAACTCACTCTGTAAACCAGGCTGGCCTCGAACTCAGAAATCCGCCTGCCTCTGCCTCCCAAGTGCTGGGATTAAAGGCCTTTCCACTATTTCTAATTAAAATCTAGAAAATACCCTAACGGTAAGCTCTGAGCCATGCAATTGCTATAGGCCCCTGACTCACAAGTCAACCATCTCAAATCAGTTTTTTTTTTTTTAATGTTTAAAAAGGACTGGGTCTAAGCCTTGTATTTCTAAATGAGTTATACAGGCACAATGCCTATATGAGAGTAAAAATATTAATCCCACTTTTATATCAGTAAGAAACTCACACCAGTGAAAACCCTAAATTTGTACAAAATAAATTCTATACCAATATAAGAGATTATAACTTCAACCTTGTAACAGTCGTAAAGATTTCTACCAATGTAAGATATACCTATGTAATGTTTCACTTAAGAGTAAATTTGCTAACCTAACCCTATTTGTCTATTTCTATGATATTACTATGTCTCCCCCTTTCTTTCCTCCCTCCCTTTTACCTAAGAAGGAAGAATAGAGAAGAGGACAGGAAAGGTAGAAATCCCTGAGATTAAGATCTCTAGTTCCCTCCCCATCCGAAGCTACATTTGTAAACTATCCTTTAAATGACAACACATGAATAATTTCTAAAGTAACCAGAACCATCCACCCCAACATAAGGAACTGGGACGATGATCTCCTTTTGTCTGCTTCCAGTTGAATTGGGGTGAAGAATTCCCATCTGGGGGCCCAAAGAGAAATAGGAAAATTGGCTTAGTCAAAGGAGAGCTAGCTGGCATCATTTGCCTTGAAGTCACTATGTGCTGAGAAAGTTCATTGCTTATCTGACACCATGACTGTGACCGTTAGAAAGGCAGGACAGGCAATCTAGCTGTTCTGAAAAAGTTCTGGAAGCAAGTCCTTAAAAGAAACAGCTTCGATGTAGTTGCAGTAAAATCAAGCACGAAGCTGGAATAGAAGGTCCTGGAGTCTCAGCATCCCCGAGTATGAATCTTGCTAGGGCTGTGTTTCTCTTCTTTCATCCTGTAACATATAACTTAAAAGCAGCAGGTAGTTTTATGAAGACATTCACGTGGAGCATGCAGGGCACACAGCTTGGTCAATGAAGATCAATAAAGAAAGGCAACTGCCCTTCTTCAGGTTAGTTTGATCACTTAATCAAACTATAATATAACTTTGTATACATGCCCTCATAAAGGATGGCAGGTATTAAGTCATGAGAAATTAGTACCCAATTAAATGTTCTTGGCTTTGTATAGACATTTTAGCCCCAGCCAGTTCCAGCGCTGTCATAATCAACTCTGGAACAACAAAGAGACATAAACAACACCACATATGCATCACTTATTTGGTTGGTTGTGTTAGTCTCCCTTTTCTTCTGTGTAGACGAGGTCTTCAGGGGGTCTCCCTTTGTCATGTCTGATTTTTATCAACTTGGAAGGAACCCACAGCTTTTCTTTTCCTGTGGAAACATAGGCATAACCTCTCCCCCAGCATAACACACTTCCCACTTTCCATTCTGACGTCAGAATATCCTTAATGTAAACAGGTTGATTTAGTTCAGTATTTTTTTCCACCATCCAATGTCTCTCAGCGGCTGTGGTGTTTTGTTCATTAGCATTCAAAAAATTTAAAATTAATAAAGCACTATGTAATCTATCTTTGGGGGTTCTTATTGATCCCTTTTGCCTATTAAGCATTTCCTTTAGAGTTCGATTAGATCTCTCCACAACTGCTTGTCCCATAGGATTGTGATATGCCTGTAACAATGAACTATTTCTACAAAGGACCATGTAGGGTTTTATGGCCTCTGTGATTATATTGTCTAGATCCTTTCACATGGCCCTAAAGGCAAAGCAGAAGTTCTGTTCACCTGCCACAGCCTCATAACCACCTCCATTCTTCATTCCTGAGAACTGCATCTGTCTTATTATTATGAAGTAATTATCTCTGAGTAATGGGGGAATCTTTCCCCAGAAAGAGAGATTGAAAGTAAAATAGAAGAGACAGCAGGTAAGTTTCAGGCCAACAGCAGTCATTAGCACAAGTGGGAATCAATGGCCTGGCAAGGGGCAGGAACTGTGTCACACCTCCCCTTATGCAGCCAGGCTGGATCTGACATCCAATACCTTTCAGCTTTGTTGATTGCAATACACTTCTCTTCTGGGCTGGTTCCACACCTAGTCTGCAGCTTTCTTTGACATGTACCCCAAAATTCTGGCATCTCCAACATCTTGGAGTCTTTAATAGAATCCAGACTCACTTTCACAGCTTCACACAATGGCCCTTTGAGCCTCCATGCAGGACATTCCTGTGCTCAGAGTCTTTCATTAGCCATGGAGGGAAATTTCACATCTCCTTCCTTGTATCCTCGACTCTAAACCCAGAACCACATGTCTGAAGCTGCCAAGTTCTGCTGCCTTGATGAGGCTCTCAAACTCAGCCCCTTCATTCAATTACATTTTGAATCAACTCACGTTATTTAATCTCTGTCTGCTCTAGACCTTCAACTGCTCTCAAAGCATCTCTATACTCCCAGGGGGGAGCTAACCTGACAAGCATGTGTACCACTCCTGGAATAAGAGTGCCATCCTGGGGTTTCACCCACGAACATCCTCCACCTAAGTTACCTCACCTTAGATACACGTCTCACTACTGACCATGCCCTAAGCACTACTCCTGCAATCTCAACAGGGACAAGCCACCATATCAGAACTTTCTCTGCAAACATCATTTTCTCCAACCATGCAGCTTCACTTCAGCTCTTTGTCTCATCCATATCAGGGACACAATTGCTGTTCCCAAACATTCTTTGTTCTGTCACATTCTGACAACTGTGCTAAGTGTTGCTAAAATTCCTTCCACAGGGGAGACAAAAACAATGTCTACCCCTCCTCATTCTCCTAAGGTCCCAACAATATACTAAGACAAAATTTCCCTCAAAGTTCACCCTGGGGAAAAAACAGTGCATTTACTGAGTTTATTCACAGAGCATAAAGAAGGGGTTACTTATAGAAGTGTGAGTGCTCCCCCACAAAAGGTCACTCCAAAATGTATTTACCCAATTGGGATGATGGCTTTCTTATAACCACATAGATGGAGCCCGCCACACCTTCATATGTTAAAACAACTATTGTCTCAGAGTTTGTCAACCACTAATCAGTTTTGTTTATAGGAAGTATTATGTAGCTCAGACTATCCCTGTATTCTTTGTATATATGGCTACCTTGAAAACATTCACCTCAAATGTTGGGATTACAGAGATATGCCACCTCACCTGAATTTATGTATTGTCAGCAACTGAACCCAGTTTCTGCTGCTTGCTTGTTGGAACTCAGCCCCCCGCCCTTTCAGTTATGTTTGCATCAGCTTTCTGTCATTGGTGGTCTCCTTCACTGAATCAGCATCCTTGAACTCATTTTCAAAAGTTGGAAGGCTGTCTGGGTGGGGTCTTGCTCTGAGGTCACCACTCCCTTTATTCCATTTAGCTCCAGGCTTTTCTGTAAACTTTTTATCTCCTTGAGCACTGAACTCAGCTCCATGATACTTCCGGGTGCTCATTTTCTCCTTACACTGTACAGTTTGTATTTCTCTTTGGGAAGCTTGCTCTTTTTCATTATAGATCTGCATAAAAGTGATTACTAATAACCACATGGCAGTTAATACAAAGTTGTTTTAAAATCTTCTCTGCCAATGGCATTAATCCAAAACTTTTCAATTTAGCCTTCAGCAAATTTTTAGGACAAAATAAAAAATTAGTCACAAGTTTCTTCCAAAATATCACTAGAATGATCTATAGGCCATTTGTTAATATTCTTCACCTCTGAAACCTCTTAATCCAGGATTACATTGCTCTCAGTACTACTGGCTTCCAAGCTTCTGTCAGGATGGATCAGTAAGAATCAGTAAGCCAGGCTGGAGAGATGGCTCAGCCATTAAAGGGTAGACTCACAACAAAAAAATATAAGAATTGGTAAGCCATACTTAAAGTGTTCAACTACTTTCCCAATCTAATGTTCACAGTCCATGAACAAACATCATGGTCATACCTGATACAACAATACTCCAGTCCCTGGTACCAACTTCTATGTTGGTACTTCCAATGATGTGAAAAAACATTATGACCAAGCAATTTATATAAAAGAAAGGATGTAATTGTGGGCTTGCTTACAGTTTTAAAAGGTTAGTTTGTTATCATGGTTGAGAGAATAGTGGCAGGCAAGAATGTCATCTGCTAGAGCAGTAACTGAGAGTTCTCTATCCTGATCCCCAGGCAGCAGGCAGAGAAAGTGAAAGACTAGACCTGGCATATTTTAGTGGCACACCTCCTCCAAAAAGACCATACCTCCTAATCCTTCCCACTACCTGGGAATATCCTAATACTTCCACTACCTGGGAACAAAGTATGCCAATATATGAACATATGGAAACCAGACTCATTCAAACCAGCATATCAGGGCTTTGTGCACAATAGAAAGTCTGCCAACTGGGCTATATTCCTAGTCCTTCTCACAGATGCTGTGGTTCATCTGTGACAGAGGTATCAGTAAACATCTGCAGAAACAGCATGACTGCTACAATGTGTAATAATACATTTATCTGAGGCCAAGCTGACATCCCAGAGGGAGACTGACAGTGAAAGGAAGGAATCATAGCAAGAAAGAGGTATGAAATATGAGGCTAGCATCTATGGTATTGGCCTGCCATTTTTTAAAAGGCTATGGGGCTCAAAATGGGAAGAGGGCCCAGATTAAGCAGATAAGTACAGAATCCCTCCTAGGACTCCAAAACCAGGAAGTGTTGGGAGGAGTCATATATAGACAAGGAAGGTAGCAACCTGGAATTGACAGAAGTAACTGACAGAACGGGAAAGACATCCAAAAATACAGAGTCAAAGTTGGAATTCAAAGTACCAAGCAAGTGGAAGCCACAATATAGCTGGTGTTAAAACTCTCATATTTGACAATGTAGACTTGAAAGTAAGACAAGTCAGGAAAAAAGAGGGTCACCATGTATTAACAAAGTAAGCAAGTCATTAAGAGGACATAACTATTGTCAATATTTTTACACCAAATATCAAGGTTTCCAAGTTCATAAATCAAAACTAAAATGCATAGAAGAACATATAGATTCTGACAGAGTATTAGTGGTAGACTTTAGTATCCTACTCTCATATCTAATATTTTTCCAAACTAGAAATCAGCAAAGAAACATGAGATAAACTGTACCATAGATCAACAGTATTTAGCAGATATCTACAGAAAATTTTACCCAATGGATAAGGAAAAAGCATTCTTCTTGGTGGGGCATAGGAATTTTATTAAAATTGGCCATGTTACCAGAAGCCTATGAGCTGGCTTTGTTTAATAGCCCCTTTGCCTGAACAGTTTCTCCTTCCCTTTCTCACCCCACTACCTTTGACTACTCTTCTCCACATATTCAGGCAGAGCTACAGACCTGTGGGTTGGGAGCCATCTTTGCATGATCCAATTAAATATCTCATGTACTAGCTTTACTTGGCCTAGCTTCAGTTACTGGCCCAATCTAATATAGGCTGGATCTCATATCAGATACACAACCAAAAATGAAGTTTGAATGCCCAGGTTGCACCACAAAAACTATCTGAATAGCCAAAACAGCAAATTTCCAATCAAACCCACCAGTCCTATAGAAATGTTTGTCTAATGAGAACTACTGAGATCAGTGGTTCTCAGCCCATGGGTCATGATCACTTTGGAGGTTGAATGACCCTTTCATCTAGGGTTATCTTGCATATCAGATATATACATTATGGCTCATAACAGTATCAAAATTATAGTTATAAAGTAGCAAAAAAGATAGCTTTATGGTTATGGGCCACCACAACATGAGGGATTGTATTACAGGGCTGAAGCACTCGGAAGGTTGAGAACTAAAGCCTGAGATGAGCCTCAGGGCACATATTTCAAAAGAACAACCATAATCTTTCTCAGGGAATTCAAGGAACTTAAGAAGACACAAAAACTTTGCTGATTTCAAGAGAAAAACAATAAATGCCTAAGTGATGCCCAAGAAAATACAAATATATGGATAAATGAAGTGACAAAAAACAATTCAGGATTTGAAATGAGAATTAAGTAGAGAGCTATAAATACTAAAGAGAACTTACGTTGAGGATGGAATTGAAAAACTCAATAAGCCAACAAGAAAACTCAAGGGCAGGCCTTAAAAGTGGAACTGATCAAGTAGAACAGAGAACGGGTCTTAAAGATAAAGGAGAGAAGTTAAAGCACACAAGTAGGGGATAGGAGAACAAATTAAAACCACCATAAAGAAACACAGGAACTATGAAACACCACTGAAAAGACCAAATATTTGATTTATGAGCATAGATGAGGGAGAAGAATCCCAGGTTAATAGCACAGATTAGATTTTCTGTTGGGAGCAACCTTACTTATACACTGAAGACCTAAGTCAGCCATAGGCCTAATTCATCCATACATGCCTACTAACACAAAGTCTTGGTTTCTGTGGGAAAACACTAACCCTAGAACAGATAGCTATAGACCTTGTAGATAGTAGTCTTGGTGGAAAGTACCAGCTTAGATAAGAACAAACGAATCATAGACAGAGTCATAGTGACCTGTTCCACCCAGCTTCTTCACCCAGCCAAAACTCTGTTCTGGAAGATATTTGTACTCCCCCTGAGAATATCTATGCCCCTGCGTCATTCCCTTCCCCACATCCTGCCTCTATGTGTATATAACCTTTGTGTGAAAAAAATTAAAATAGTGGTTTGATCAGACTCTAGACAAGCTGTAGTTCTTTGCATACACCTGTCCCCCATTCTCTCTTTCAGGTGATCCCCCAGTCCTAGTCCACTGCCCTGCTGGACGGGGCATTCTGGCGCCCAATGTGGGGTTCAAGGGGATCACAGAGGAGAGAACCCCGGCTCTTCAGAGGAAGGTAGGCCTATCAGTTTTTTCGGGAGCATTGAGGGTGACTGCCTGGAGTGCCTGAGGGCACTTCAAATTATGGAGCACTTCTTAGAGTGACTCCTGGAGGTGCTGTGAGCGAGCGACTCCAAATTTCTCAGGGGAACCCAAGAGAGATGACTCCCAGAGTGCTTGAGAGCATTTCAACTTGGAAGGACACCACGGTCCACCCGCCTGTGAGATGGTCCTGTGGAGAATCAGAGCAGTGAAGCCTTGAGATAAAAGTCATGGGACAGGCATTTTCTAAGCAGTCACTATTCGTGACAGACTCAATGAGTCACTCAGGATGCAAGAAACTACGGTTAAGAAAAAAGGATCTTTAAAAATTCTTTGGTTTCATTAGTGTTGTTCTCACAAGAGGGGACTATTGATAAAAAAAAAATGTTATGCCTCCTAAGGAGCAGAGAGGTTTAAAAAGTTAAACCTTGAAAATGAGGGAGAAAAAGGGCTAAGCAGTTGTCCACTCTCTGGTGTGTTAACAAAAGGAAAAAGAAAAGCTTATTACAGAGCCCTCCTTGGAGCAAGAGATAATCAGGGGATGCCCTGTTCTCTCTGGAGAGATTCTCTGTTTTGCTTTCCCTTTCTATTTTGTGTCCTTGGTGCGCCAATCTGTCCATGTGTCAATTGTCTATTTTCATTTCGTTGTTTGAATGATTGTTGTTTTATGTGTCATGTTCAAAAGAAAAACTGGTTAAAACTGTTTGCTATCCACCCCTCGATTTAGTTTAAATCTTGCTTGGAAAAAACAGTTTCAATTTACACAAAAGAGGCTGATAAATTACCCTACTCTGTGGCTGGGAGTAGGGTACCACAGAAAGAGCCCTGGCAAGAGTTAATTGTTTTCATAAGTGGCTCTTGGAAGGGGGCCAGCAGTGGTTTTTTGGTTTTTTTGTTTTGTTTTGTTTTGTTTTTGTTTTTTTGGCTTCTACAGTAAAGGAATTGATAGTGGTTTTTCTGGTTTGATAAAGTGAAAGGGTGCTTTTCTCTTAAAATTACAGCTAAAAAAGGTATGAAAAATTTGTTTGGATAAAATCTGTAAGAAGTACACTTATTTTATTTTGTTATTGACTAGTTTTAAAAATATAAATATGCTCTATATGTTTTGGTTATACATTATTAGCCTATAAGTTATTGGGACTGATTAAAAATTTATAATTTTGGTAAAAGAAAGCTGGATTAAAACTGGTAATTCAGAGTTAGAGTCATTCAAAAAGCAGATGCATAAAAGAGATCTCAGTAAGAGTTTTATCTGGGATCAAAAAAAGCCCTGATGAACACCTTCCTTTTGTTACACAATTGGCTTATTAGTTGATCCCTCTAAAGGAGTTTTAATACAAGCCTTTGCTCTCATACAACTAGCTTTAAATTTTTAGACAGTGCTTGTTGCTCCAGAAAACATCCAAAGACAATATCTTTTCAGTATTTGGGACATCGGTTATAAATAAGAAAAGATAGTTTACTTATTTTATCTTAAGCACACCACAAGAGGACTTAAGCCTCTGTTTAATGTTCTCAAGAGAGACACAAATCCTAATTTCCCTCAACAATTAATTGTTAAAAAAGTAATAATCTTGCAGAAAGTAGAGGAAGCCATTATTAATCGATATATTATATAGGTTGATTAGTTGTTGGCTGTTTTATAACACACCATGGATAAAAGAGATTATTAATATAGATTTATATTTCTTTATTTCCAAAAGAAATTTTAACACCCTGTTTTGAAGCTGTTGCTGTGTCAATACAAAATTATAGGTCAAGATCACAAAGGTATTTTAAGGGAGAACTTAATGAAATATTTTCTATTCCAAATAATAATAAAATTGGTTATTAAAAATACTGATATTTGATCTATTACATGATCAATTTGTTACAGTTTTTCTCTATACATGCTCTTGGATTTCTTATAAATTTATACATATAGCCCATAAAAGGTGTGTTTACTGTATTAATAGACAGCTCATTTAATGGGAAGACAATATATATAATTAGATTACATGTTTACTCTCTTGAGTTTCCCCCGCTTCAACACAAATAATTGAACTATGTGCTGTAGCCACTATTTAAAATACAAAAAATTAAGCTTTAATTGGTATATGCATAGCCAGCATATAGCTCATGGTTTATAATTGCTTAAAATTATTTGTTTTTTAGATATTGCTAATTTTCAAACTTTACAAATACAGCTCAATTTAAGAAACATGTATTTTCCCTTAATTTTATAAAACATTTAAGAGCTCACACTGGATTGCCTGGGCGTCAGAAAAACGCCATAACAAATTTGTATATCAGATAGATTACAGACCTTACAAAAACAATTGGCCATACAATTTTATTCTTTATATTGGGGTTTTTGATATTTTTATAAATTTGATATTTTTAGAGAGTGTATAAGGCAAATTACAAAATTTGTTTTTAGTATCCTCAATTTTTTCATAATAGTGTTAATACTTGGGGACTTATATCTAATCAATTATGACAAGTGGATGTTATTCATTTTTGATTTTAGAAAATTAAAATATGAATATGTGATTTGATACCTTTTCAGGATTTCTAGTTACAGTTACTTTAATAGGAGAAACAATTAAAAATGTAATTAATTATTGCCTATATTATCTTTTTATGCTTGGTGTTCCATATCAGGTTAAGATAGATAAAACTGGCTATTGCAGTCAGAAATTTGAGATGTTTTGTTAACAATTTAATATTACCCATATTACTTGAATTCCTTATAGTCCTCAAGGACAAGGTATTATAAAACAGATATTATAAAACTTTAAAATATAGGCTTTTGTAGTAGGATCTGATGATTTTCTGAATTTCCTCAGTTTCTGTTGTTAAGCCTACCTTTTCATTTCTGATTTTGTTAATTTGGATACTGTCTCTGTACCCTCTAGTTAGTTTGGCTAAGGGCTTATCTATCTTGTTGATTTTCTCAAAGAACCAGCTCCTAGTTTTGTTGATTTTTTTGTATAGTTCTCTTTGTTTCTAATTGGTTGATTTCAGCCCTGAGTTTGATTATTTCCTGCTGTCTACTCCTTTTGGGTGTATTTGCTTCTTTTTGTTCTAGAGCTTTCAGATGTGCAGTTAAGCTGCTAGTGTATGATCCCTCCAATTTCCTTATGGAGGCACTCAGAGCTATGAGTTTTCCTCTTAGCACTGCTTTCATTGTGTCCCATAAGTTTGGGTATGCTGTGCTTTCATTTTCATTAATTTCTAAAAAGTCTTTAATTTCTTTATTTCTTCCCTGACCAAGCTATCATTGAATAGAGAATTGTTCAGCTTCCATGAGTATGTGGGCTTTCTGTTGTTTTTGTTTTTATTGAAGACCAGCCTTAGTCCGTGGTGGTCTGATAGGATGCATGGGATTAATTCAATTTCCTTGTATCTGTTGAGGCTTGTTTTGTGTCTGATTATTTTGTCAGTTTTGGAGAAGGTACCATGAGGTGGTGAGAAGATATGTCCTTTTGTTTTAGGGTGAGATGTTCTGTAAATATCTGTTAAAGCCATTTGGTTCATAACTTCTTTTAGTTTTACTGTGTCTTTTCTTAGTTTTTGTTTCCATGATCTGTTTATTGTTGAGAGTTGAAGTCTCCCACTATTATTGTGTAACGTTCAATGTGTGCTTTCAGCTTTAATAACATTTCTTATACAAATGTGGGTGCCCTTGCATTTGGGGCATAGATGTTCAAAATTTAGACATCATTTTGGTGGATTTTTCCTTTGATGAGTATGAAGTATCCTTCCCCATCTTTTTTTGATAACTTTTGGTTTTATGTCTATTTTATTAGATATTAAAATGGCTACTCCAGCTTGTTTCTTGGAATCATTTGCTTAGAAAAAAATTTTTTCTAGCCTTTAACTCTGAGGTAGTGTCTGTCTTTGTCATTGATGTATGTTTCCTGTATGCAGCAAAATACTGGGTCTTGTTTATGTTTCCAGTCTGTTAGCCTATGTCTTTATTGGGGAATTGAGTCCATTAATGTTGAGAGATATTAAAAACCAGTGGTTGCTGTTTCCTCTTATCTTTGTTGTTAGAAGTGGAAATATGTTTGTGTGGTTTTCTGCTTTTGGTTTTTTGTGAGAAGATTAATTTCTTGGTTGTAGTTTCCCTCCTTGTGTTGGAATTTTCCTTCTATTATCCTCTGTAGGGCTAGTTTAGTGGAAAGATATTGTTTAAATTTGGTTTTGTCATGGAAAATCTTGGTTTCTCCATCTATGGTAATTGAGAGTTTTGCTTGGTATAGTAGCCTGGGCTGTCATTTGTAATCTCTTAGGGTCTGTATGACATCTGCCCAGGATCTTCTGGCTTTTAGAGTCTCTGTTGAGAAGTCTGATATATTCTGATAGGTCTGCCTTTATATGTTACTTGACCTTTTCCCCCTTACTGCTTTAATATTCTTTCTTTGTTCTGTGCATTTGGTGGCTTGATTATTATGTGACAGGAAGAATTTCTTTTCTGGTACAATCTATTTGGCTTTCTGTAGGCTTCTCATGCATTTATGAGCATCTTTTTCTTTAGGTTAGGGAAGTTTTCTTTTATAATTTTGTTAAAGATGTTACTGGCCCTTTGAATTGGGAGTCTTTGCTCTCTTCTATACCTATTATTTTTAGGTTTGTTTTTTTTCATTGTGTCCTGAATTTCTTGGATGTTTTGGATTAGGAACTTTTTGCACTTTATTTTCTTTGACTGTCGTGGCAACGTCTTCTATGGTATCTTTCTATGTCTGAGATTCTTCTCTCTTGTATTCTGTTGGTGATGCTTGCATCTGTGATTCCTGATCTCTTTCCTAGGTTTTCTATCTCCAGGGTTATCTCCTTTTTCATTTCTTTATTGTTTCTATTTCCATTTTTAGATCCTGGATGGTTTCGTCCAATTTCTTCATCTGTTAGATTGTGTTTTCCTGTATTTCTTTAAGAAATTTGTGTGTTTCCTCTTTACTGGCCTTTACCTGTTTGCCTATGTTCTTCTGCATTTCTTTAAGGGAGTTGTTTATGTCCTCCTAAGGTCCTCTATCATCTTCATGAGATGAGATTTTAGATCAGAATGTTGCTTTTCAGGTGTGCTTGGGTATCCAGGGCTTGCTGTGATGGGAGGACTGGATTCTGATGTTGCCAGGGAGCATTAGTTTCTGTTGCTTAAGTTCTTACAGTTGCCTCTGACCATCTGGTTATCTCTGGTGTTAACTGGCCTTGATTTCTCTGACTAGAGCCTGTCCCTCCTGTGAGCCTAGTTGTGTTGGGCCTCCTTGGGTCAGGCTGTCTCTGGGAGTGGGAGGGGGTCTAGAGAGCCTGATCTGTGAGCCTGGCTATGTCAGAACTCCTGGAGGTCAAGGTGTCTCTGGGTATGGATGGGGTAGGGAGGAGGGCTGGAGTACAGAATCTGCTCCTGGGTGTAGATATGAGCCAGAAGGAAGGTCTCTATATACTTTCAAAAAAGATTGTGGTGGTTTGAATAGGAATGGCCCGAGTAGACTCTTATGTTTGAATGCTTGGCCATAGGGAGTGGCATCTATTAGAAGGTGTGGCCTTGTTGGAAGAAGTGTGGCCTTGCTGGAAGCAAGTTTTGAGGTCTCCTATGGTCAAGCCGCTATGCCCAGTGTAGCCCACAATCTCCTTCTGCTGCCTACAGATCAAGATGTAGAACTCTTAGGTTCTTCTCTAACACCATGTCTGCCTTCGTGCTGCCATGTTTCCTGCCATAATGTGCTAAACCTCTGAAACTGTCAGCCAGCCCCAATTAAATGCTTTCCTTTAAAGAAGTTACAGTGGTCATGGTGTCTCTTCACAGCAGCAAAACCCTAACTAAAGACAAAGATATATAGCCAATACTTTATTATTATTATTATTATTATTATTATTATTATTATTATTATTATTATTATTTTGGTTTTTGAGAAAGGGTTTCTCTGTGTAGCCATGGCTGTCCTGGAACTCACTCTGTAGACCAGGCTGGCCTCGAACTCAGAAATCTGCCTGCCTCTTCCTCCCAAGTTCTGGGATTAAAGATGTGCACCACCACTGCCCGGACTTAGCCAATACTTATTCAAAAAATAGAAAAATAAAGGGATGGGGTACTTTCAAACTCTTTGTATGAAGCCACTATTACTCTAAAACCAAAACAATGTAAAGACACAACAACAAACAACAAACCATTATTCATGATGAAAATAAACGGAAAAGCACCAAAAAAATACTAGCAAACCAAATACAGGTATGCATCATGAATGTCATCTATCACAATCAAGTGGCTTTATCCTGGGAAAGCAGAGTTTGTTTTATATATAGGTTTGTTGTGCGGTCTGACTCTAGTATTCCTTGGCTCCCAACTGCCAGGATACCTTTCCCCTCAGAGTTGTAACACCAACAACAGTAATGAAAACAATATGGTATTGACATAAAAAAAAATAGACATGTAGAGCAATGGAATGAAACAGAAGACCTAAATATAAATATTCATAACTTTAATCATCTGATATTTGGCAAGGAGGCCAAAAACATACACTGGAGAAAAGACATCTTCAAAAATAGTACTGGGAAAACTGGGTATCCATATGTACAAGAATGAAATTAGACCTGTATCTATCACCTTGTACAAAAATTAGATCCAAGTGGATCAAAGACTTCATTTTGAAATCTGAAATGGTAAAACA
Organism: Arvicanthis niloticus; assembly: GCF_011762505.2. Classification (NCBI taxonomy): domain Eukaryota; kingdom Metazoa; phylum Chordata; class Mammalia; order Rodentia; family Muridae; genus Arvicanthis; species Arvicanthis niloticus. The sequence continues at coordinate 26,704 of NW_023045948.1, forward strand.
GCTAGAAGAAAACATAGGCAGAACTCTATAAGGATATAGGTTCAAGAAAGGAGTTTCTGAATAGGACTCTATTTGCCCAATAATTGAAGCCAACGACTGACAAGTGGATTTCATAAAACTAAAAAGCTTTCAATGAAGTAATCAAAGTATGGAAGAGAATCTTTGTCATTAGACAGGATTAATATTCAGAATATAAAAAGAACTCAAATCAGAGTCAAGAAATGAACTACTAAAATAGGGCTAAGGATGCTAAATTGGGTGAAGTAGAGAGTAGGTGGCGATAGTGGGGGGGGGGGAGAAGGGGGAGGCGGCAAATCACTTACAAATGGCTCCCAAGCAAGACCGAAAGCCTAAATTCCAGGAGGGCTGGTGAGTGCTGTGCTTTCATGGCCTCTTCTTTATGAAGCAAAGTGTGTAAAGGTTGCCATAAAGGACAAACCAGTGAAGTACTTTGTCCAATACAGTGATTGGAATAAATATTGGAATGAATGGGTGCCAGAAAGCAGAGTATTTAAATATGTGGACACCAATTTGCAGAAACAGCAAAAACTTCAAAAGGCCAATCAGGAACAATATGCAGAGAGAAAGATGAGAGGGGCTGTTCCAGGGAAGAAGACATCTGGTCTACAACAGAAAAATGTTGAAGTAAAAACAACAAAGAATAAGCAGAAAACACCAGGAAACCGAGATGGTGGCAGTTCCAGTGAGCCACCTCAGCTTCCTAGGAAGAAGAGAGCCAGAGGAGATCCTACGGTTGAAAATGAGGAAACATTCATGAATTGAGCTGAAGTTAAAGTGAAGATTCCTGAAGAGCAGAAACCATGGCTTGTGGATGACTGGGACTTGATCACCAGGCAAAAGCAGCTTTCTTATCTTCATGCCTAGAAGAATGTGGATTCCATTTTGGAGGATTATGTGAATTTTAAAAAGTTTTGAGGAAATACAGATAATAAGGAGTATGCTGTTAATGAGGTTGTGGCAGGGATAAAAGAGTGTGGGAAGCTGCATAACGCCATTGCAAGATGGCACAGATCGCAACCCAAGGCGGAGCAATCAATCAATGCGTGCATGTGCAAAAGGGCTAACACGCCAAATCACTGCCCATCTCGGGGCCCCGCAAATGAGAGACTGTAAGCGGAACCAATCCTGTGCGGCCACGCCACTCCTAGGCCTATATAAGCAGCGACATTTTCCGGGCTTGGAGTCTTTCGCTCCTGCTTTCAAGACTCTCCAATAAATGTGTGCAGAAGAATCCTGTTGTGGCGTCTTCCTTGCTGGCGAGTCGGGCGTCCACAAATGGTGCCTAAACCCAGGAACTGAACATCGTCAGGCACAAGCGAGGACCCCCTGCTTCAGGCAGGATTCAGAACTGCTTCACGGGAGAGAGAGTAACAGGTAAGTCTCTGAGAGGTATGCTTCCTTTTGGGGTGGACCCGCTGTTCGTAGCTATTGCCCTTCCGTTTATTGTCCTTTTTGCCTTGGTCGTGTGTTATTGTCTTAATTGTCATAGGCCTGGACACGAGTGTATCTGCTGGGAGTAAGACCGGCAGTCCCCTTAAATTGTAGGTAGAAAAGAGCAGCATGGGTGTGGGACAGTCAACCCCACTGATATGAGCCTTACAGGCCTTGCTGAAAGAACACGGCCTGAAAGTGTCCGAAGACAATTTAAAATCATTTCTTAGAGAAGTCAATAGAATTGCCCCTTGGTTTGCCCCGACTGGATCATTAACGATTTCCAGCTGGGAGAAATTAGGGAGAGACATACAATGAGAGGCTGAGGAAGGGAAGTTGAGGCCAGTCACGCGACCGTTATGGAAGCTAGTTAGGGCATGTATACAAGATAAAAAATGTGAAAGGGTGGTGAAGGAGGGACAGCGGCTGTTACAGGAACATCAGGAAAGCATGTCAGAAACAGAGAAAGGTAATTGAACAGAAGCGTGCAGAAAAAAGAAAACAGAGAAAGGAAAAGAAAAAGGGAAACAAAAGGAAAAGGAAGATACTAAGAGGGGGATAAGTTAGGTTCTGAGTCCCTTTATCCTCCACTAGCTGAGCTTGAGCTACTACAACTCTCTAGCTCTGAAGACTCAGAACTTACGTCAGGTGAGGAGGAGGACTTAGAGGAGGCTGCTGCAGCCTATGAGTCAGAGCATTATGGCCCAGCAGGGATAACGCCTAGTGCCCCTCCTCCGCCGTACACAAAGAAAACAGGAAAGGACTCAGGATGTGGACATTCCTTTTGCACTCCAGCAGTGCGGAGAAAGTTGAGTCAGATGTTCCCAGTGTTTGAAGATCCAAACACTCAGAGAAGGTATTATGAGCCTGTTGGGCATAAGCAACTGAAGGACTTGGCTGAGTCCGTAAGGGCCTATGGAGTTAATGCGTCTTTCACACAATCTCAGGTAGAGAGATTTGCTTACAATGCTATGACCCCTGTGGATTAGATGAATACAGTCAAGGCATGTTTAACTATGGGACAATATCTAGATTGGAAATCTATATGGCATGACCTTAGTGCTAATAAAGGCCGCGCTAACGCGGCTGAAGGACAACCAGCATGGAACTTTGATATGCTTACGGGACAGGGACAGTGGGTAAATAATTAGACGGCCTATCCCATACAAGTGTATGAGCAGATTAATAATTTGGCTATAAAAGCCTGGAAGAGCCTTCCAAATAAGGGAGAGGTCTCAGGAAACTTAACAAAGATTATTCAGGGTATGAATGAGCCAGTCTCTGACTTTGTAGCTAGAGTGATGGAAGCGGCTGGACGGATATTTGGTGACTCCGATGCCGCCATGCCATTGGTGGAACAGTTGGTCTATGAGCAATGCACCAAAGAATGTAGAAATGCAATAACACCTTGGAAAGGGAAGGGATTGCAGGCTTGGATGAAGACATGTAGAGAGGTTGGTGGGCCTTTATCCAATTCAGGCCTGGCTGCTGCCGTGTTATCAGCACAGAATTCCAGAGACCTTGCTTGTTATAATTGTGGACAGAGAGGGAATTTACAGAGGCAGTGTCCAAAAGGTAGAAAGAATAGATCTGAAAAGAGAATACCAGGAATTTGCCCACAGTGTAGTAAAGGCAGACACTGGGCAAATGAATGTAGATCGGTCAAAGATATTAAAGGGCGACTGATTCCTCAAGATACACCACAACAGCCAAAAAATGGGACAAGGGCCCACGTCCCCAGGGCCTGCAAATGTATGGGGCAATACAAATGCGGATATCCATGAGGCCATCAATAAGCCGAGGAGAACCACTCCAGGTTCAGCCGGATTGGACATCTGTGCCATATCCAGAGTAGTCCTGACTCCTCAAATGGGGTGTCAACCTATTCCCTCGGATTTTAAAGGTCCTTTGCCAAGAGATACAGTGGGTCTGCTTTTAGGCCGATCCTCTTCTGCTTTACAAGGATTAATAATACAACCTGGAGTTATAGACTCTGATTATGAGGGAGAAGTTAAAATCTTGTGTTCTGCACCCCGGGGCATTGTCTCTATCTCTCCTGGGGATCGCATTGCCCAATTGCTAGTTCTTCCTAACTTGTATAACATGTTCCCTAGTAAACAAGATTCACGAGGAAATAAAGGATTCGAATCCTCGGGAACGACCTTTTCATATGTCTCTCTTGATATGGGAGATTGTCCTACCTTACAGCTGAATATAGAAGGTAAATTGTTCCAGGGCATCCTGGACACAGGAGCCGATAAAAGCATTGTGTCTAGTTCCTGGTGGCCTGCATCCTGGCCTGTTAACCAATCATCACATACCCTACAAGGGCTGGGATATGAGGCCACTCCAACAATAAGTGCTAAATCACTAAAATGGACAGATACAGAGGGTAGGACGGGATCATTTCAACCATATGTGCTCCCATTACCTGTAAATCTATGGGGGAGAGATGTGCTGAAAGCCATAAATTTTATATTAACAAATGATTATTCCAGACAAAGTAAAATTATGATGAAAGAGATGGGTTATATACCTGGTCTAGGGCTTGGAAAGAAGTTACAAGGAAGGGTCTTACCAATTGAGACAAAAGGGAAACAAGATAGAAAAGGGCCGGATTTTTTCTAGGGGCTGCTGAGGAGCCTCTGCCCATACCTTGGCGAACGGAGGACGAGGTATGGGTGCCTCAGTGGCCTTTGCCCTCCGAAAAACTGGCTGCAGCGCAAGAATTGGTTCGGGAGCAACTAGAACTAGACCATTTAGAGACTACCCAATCTCCTTGGAATACTCCAATATTTGTTATAAAAAAGAAGTCAGGCAAGTGGAGGCTCTTACATGACCTAAGGGCTATTAATGCACAAATGCAGGTGATGGGTCCCATCCAACGCGGGCTTCCACTCCTATCTGCACTACCTAAGACATGGAAAATTATAGTTGTAGACATCAAGGATTGTTTCTTTTCTATCCCGCTCAATGAGAGGGATAAACCTCGCTTTGCATTTACCTTGCCTTCTATTAATCACATGGAACCTGATAAACGCTATCAGTGGAGGGTCCTACCACAGGGCATGGCAAATAGCCCCACCATGTGTCAGTTATATGTAGGGAATGCTTTACAGCCGATTAGAGACAAGTTCCCCTCTTTAAAAATTTGTCACTATATGGATGACATAGTGTTATGTGGACCTGAGGAGGGTATTATACACCAGGCCTATTGTGAACTTGATAAGGCCTTGAAACAGAGAGGTCTTTCCATAGCCCCTGAAAAGGTACAACAATCAAGTATCAGTCATTTTCTAGGAGCCAGAATTACACTACAATATGTCACCCCACAGAAGGTTAGGATATGGAGAGATCAGTTAAACACATTAAATGATTTTCAAAAATTACTGGGGGATCTTAATTGGATCAGACCGTATTTGAAGATCCCCACTTCTGAATTAAAACCTCTATTCCAAATTTTAGAGGGTGATGCGCATATCACCTCATTGAGACAATTAACACCTGAAGCTCTGAAGTTCTTAATAAGGTAGAAGAAGCCTTACAAAAAGCCCAGCTAAACCGCATAAGTGAGCAAAAGCCTTTTCAGTTATGTATATTACAAACCATGAATTTGCCAACAGCAGTGCTGTGGCAGGAAGGCCCTTTGCTGTGGATACATCCACATGCTTCACCAGGTAAAACCATAGAGCATTACCCCACTGCAGTTGCAGAAATTTCACAAAAAGGAATTCAGAGTTCTATTACCCATTTTGGAAAATTGCCCAAGAGTCTTATTGTTCCATATACTGCATTTCAAGTACAAACACTCTATGCCACCATAGATGAGTGGGCCATTCTTCAATGAACATATCCAGGATCTATTGATAATCATTTTCCAAAACATCCCCTGTTACACTTTGCATCGTGTCATCCTGTGATATTTCCTAAAATAACAGCATCTTCTCCTATTCCCAAGCTATAGATATATATACTGATGGTTCAAAAACAGGGTTAGGCAGCTATGTGGTGAATGAACAGCCTGTTACGATACAATTCCTACCTAATGCCCCTCAATTAGTAGAGTGTTTGGTTGTTTTGAAAGTTTTTTTAAAGGTTTTCTGATCCTATTAATATTATATATGACTCCCATTATGTTGTTAATGCTGTTTCCTGTCTTGAAACAGCAGGTATGTTTAAAATAGCTAGTCCAGTAGCAGAGATCTTTGAACAGATCCAGACATGTATTTTGAGTCGCTCCCAACCATTTTTTATTCAACATATTAGGGCACACTCATTGTTACCAGGCCCTATGGCAAAGGGAAATGCCATTGCTGATCAAGTTACCAGAATGATGGCAATGCTGACCCAACCTCCAGTAATAACAGCCACTGACTTTCATTCATTATATCATGTTCCTGCCTCTACATTAAGGCTGAAGTTTAATATTACCCGTGCGGAAGCACGAGACATTATCCTCAAATGTGCCAAATGTGTGGAATTTCTTAATGCCCCTTCAGTGGGGCTTAATCCTAGAGGTCTTTGACCTTTGGATGTGTGGCAGATGGACGTCACACACTTTCCAGCCTTTGGTAAACTTCAATATGTCCATGTTTCCATCCATACCTGCTCTGGTGTCATACATGCCTCTCCTATGACAGGAGAAAAGACTATTCAGGTTATAGCTCATTGCTTAGAAGCATGGGCTGCATGGGGTAAACCCTTGATGCTGAAAACAGATAATGGTCCCGCATATACCTCCAATAAATTTCTTCAATTTTGTAAACAGTTGCGGGTGAAACACATAACTGGTCTCCCTTATAACCCACAGGGACAAGGCATCATTGAAAGAGCACATAGGGCCTTGAAAATGTATTTGCAAAAACAAAAAGGGGGAATGGAGGCCCCGACGCCACGCATGGCATTGTCTTTTACTTTATTTACCCTTAATTTTTAAAATTTAGACATGTATGGCAAAGCACCAGCCGATAGGCATGGCCATTGGCCACAGCCACCAGCTGAGATGGCCAAATGGAAGAATGTTTTGGGTAATCAATGGAAAGACCCGGATCCCATCCTTATCTGATCCAGGGGAGCTGTTTGTATCTTTCCCCAGAGTGAAGACAATCCAATTTGGGTCCCCACGCGGCTGGTGCAGATCATGAAAAATGAAGCTAGATTGCAAGATGACAGCTCTGATTCTCCTGATACTGATGTTCGATTTGGGGATAAGTATACCACTATGGGCTATAGTTAGATCTTGGCCTGTGCCCGTGCCAGTACATTCAAATTCTGCAGTGCTGCCGTTTATAGCTACTGAGTGTTACATGGATGCCCTGTGCTCCCGGCGCACCCACCAGCAGCCTGAGTTATATAATGCTACAAGTTTTCCATTAAATTTTACACTTTGTTTTGTGGTAGCAAGCAAGGGTAATAAGACAAGTAAACTTCATACACCTTGTATGACTCTTAAGAAAGCTACTCTTGCTAACTGGGTGGATCCTGTGGCTTACAGTAAGGTGGGGACAAGAGTGCTAGGGGCTGTCCTGAATCAGATTAGTTCAGGACAGATGGAAGGATCGGGAAATGTCGGTCTGAATTCATCAGCACCTATAAACATTACCACCACCATGATTAGAAGTAATGTTACTATAATTAAGAGGTCCAATTGGCATACCAATAATGCCACTTCGCAACAGATGATACCATAGTGCTATCCAGATTTGTCCTTTCCAGTGGTGTTTTCACCTTGCCAGTCTAAGATTAAACCCAAGAAACAAATTGCCAGAGGATTTGATTTATCTCCTCCTCTCAATTTGGCTATAATGAATAATACAGGTAATAGCACTGGCAAGGAAAATATTTGGCCCTTTTATCAATGGGTGTTGAGTAATGAGGCTGGAGCTAGTGCCAGTGTATCTGCCTTTGCTTTGTTGAATGGTATATTTCATGAAGTACAAAATGTTTCAGCTACACGATCTAATATCTGTAGCCATTTGGATAACAACATTTTAGGAATGCATCTGCACAACCGGTGTCGGTGTGTGTGGACCCCCCCATTTTTCTTTATGTTATCCAACTTTCAGAATAATTCTGATATCTTGGATTGTATGAATGTTATATGTTATTTAGTACAATGCTGGAATGGATCACTAGACCTAGCCTTGGTTGTGCACGTGCCTATCTTTGTGCCCATCCCGGTAGAAGCCGATCCTGAAACTTTCCCTATTACATCATTAATAAGACATAAAAGAGACTTTGGCGTTGCTGCAGCCATTATCACTGCTATTACCATCTCTGCAGCTGCAGCTGTGACAGCCGGCATAGCCATGGCTAATCAAGTTACAACAGCTACTGTTGTTAATCAAATTTCAGAAAACTTCTGAAGCTTTGACCACTCTACAGAAAGTGGATGCACACTTGGCATCAGGCATTCTGTTGGTCAATCAGAGAGTTGATTTGCTCCAAGCCCATGTGGAACAACTCACAGATGTGGTTCAAATGAGCTGCGTGTCAGCAACCCCACATCTATGTATTACACCTCTGAAATTTATGAATGATAGACTTATTCAAAGCCATAGTCTTTCTGCTTATTTACAGGGGAATTGGACTAGGGAGCTGGACCAGATGCAGCAGCAATTATAGATCCAGATCTTGAGCCTTAATGGAACACGAGTGGACCCTGTTACCCTTGGCGATTTTACTTCTTGGCTTACCTCTGCATTTTCTTACTTTAAGGAATAGGTGGGAATATTCCTTTTTGGCGCAATTATATGCTGTGGATTGGTGTTTCTGCTATGGATGGTCTGCAAATTCAGATCTCAACAGAAACGTGACAAGGTGATTGTTGCCCAAGCACTCATGGCCATTGAACAAGGCACATCCCCCGAAATATGTTTGACTATGTTAAAAAATTAACAGGCACTCGAGCACTCAGCCTTTGCACCCCAAGGGTTTAGGCCATTGCACTGGGACAGGTGAGGCTCTTTTGGCTTGATCAGCCCTTGCACATCGCTGGGATGTTGCCCATTGCACGCGATAGGGTGATCTTTGCCTGCCTGTTACATATCCTCCTTGATCGTCGTGAGCTGAGGAAGTTCATGACTAGATCGTTGGATTAGGCCAATAAAAAATAAAAAAGGGGGAGATGTGGGAAGCCGCATAACGCCATTGCAAGATGGCGTGGATCGCAACCCGAGGCGGAGCAAACAATCAATGCGTGCATGTGCAAAAGGGCTAACTCGCCAAGTCGCTGCCCATCTCGGGGCACACAAATGAGAGACTGTAAGCGGAACCAATCCTGTGCGGCCACGCCACTCCTAGGCCTATATAAGCAGCGACATTTTCTGGGCTCGGAGTCTTTTGCTCCTGCTTTCAAGACTCTCCAATAAACGTGTGCAGAAGAATCCTGTTGTGGCGTCTTCTTTGTTGGCGAGTCGGGCGTCCACAAAGAGTACTTCCATGGAATGTTGGGCACTCAGCTACTCTACAAATTTACGAGACCACAGTATGCTGAAGTTCTTGCCAATCATCTGGATGCTCCCACGTCCCAGGTGTACAGAGCATTATATTACTGAGATTATTTGTGTGAATTAGAGCAATGTTTGCCTCTACACCTCTGGACAAGATCAGCCTTGCTTTATTATGGAACTATCTACATGATTTCCTCAAGTACTTGGTGAAGAATTCTGCAGCTATGTTCAGTGCCAGTGATTATGAAGTGGATCCTTCTGAGTACCATTGGAAAGCTGTGTGACGGGCGTGCTCTCTCTCACTTGTGCTTGGATCTCTGTAAATAGTTTGGTTCTTATTCCTTCTCTTGGACAAATGATGTACTTTGATAATGGTTAGTGTATAACAATTGATGTTTGTTTTCTGTTTGATTTTAAACAGAAAATAAAAGGAGTAACTGCTCCTGTTTTCTTTCTTTCTTTTTTTCATTTCAAAGTTTCTACCAGTGCCTCAGTGATGGACAACAGAGAGACATGCTGTAGAGTATTTGCCTAGTTGACAAAGCTGCTTTTGAATGCTGGTGGTTCTATTCCTTTGACACTATGCACTTTTATAATATGTGTTAATGCTCTATGACAAAATGCTCTGATTCCTAGTGGCAAAGGTTCATGTCAGTGTATATAACTAAACACTCATCCATCTGTGCTCTTTTTTTTTTTTTAATGTTGCTTAACGAGCCCATCCTTTGCAAGTCATCCAGGTTGCTCCTTAGGCATTTTATCTTTGCTCAATTGTTAAAGAATGGTGGCTTGTTTTCATGGTCTTTATATGTGTGTCTAACATGATAGATGCAATGCATGGTGTAGCTACAGTTTTATGGAAAAGTCAATCTTGTAGGAGTTGTTTTTCCTGATATTCAATAAATTTTTTCTTTAAATTAAAATAAAATTGGGCTAGGGATTTCTCAAGAGAAGCAATAAAAATAGCTAAGAAATACATCAAAAAGTGTTAATCATTTTTAGCGGTTAGAGAAATGAAAAGTAAAACAACTTTAAAATTTCATCTTACCATGGTCAAAATGACAAAGCTCAAACAAAACAACTGATAACAAATGTGTAGAACGTGGGGGGAGAGAACCTAAATTTATATTTGGTAGAAATGCATGTTCCTCAGATCCAAATACTCAAAGAGCTGAAAAGAATTCTACCATAATACGAGCATACCACTCCTTTGCATATGGCCAAAGGAGTCAACAGACACCCTACTCCACACATACTTGCTTAACAATAGTCACTGATCCCCTATTCACAATACCTAGCAATAAGAACAACTTTAATGTCTTTTTGATGAATGGATAATGACACAAATGAATACTATTTATTGGTAAGAAAATAAGATAAGGAAATTTGCAGGTAAATGGATGGAACTAGAAAACTATTGATTCAGGTAACTCAGCTTTTTTGATAAAGCCTCAAATAACATTATTTTGTATTTATTTATAATTACATATAATACATATAAGTGTAGTATACGCATGTGTGTGCACATGTGTGTACACATAACTCTTAAGATATGTCACTTGGGCTGACAATGCTTCACAAGAGCCATAAACTGCTTAACACAAATCCTAGTTATCCAGCATAAGAAACTGAAGACCCCCAAAGTTGGGAGACCCTCACTCAAGTCTCGGGAAGTTGTGGCCACCCATAAACTCTCGCAAGACACCGTACCTGGATGCAATCAGCAGAGGCTTTATTAGGGAAGTTGGGCGACCAAGGTCAAACCAAGCTCTCAATAGCAGAGTTTGACCAAGAGTGGCAGGCTAAGAGGTGCCAAGGATACATAACATAAGAATAGCGAAACATTTCAGCAGAACCAACCCTGAAGGATTTATAGTCATGGAAATCACTCTGTACACTCATTCTTCTCAAAAATGTGGTTTTACCACGTCACTGCCCTACCCTGTCATTTATCGGCTATTTATTAACTATTTCTCACTTGCTTCAGCCACAGCCCAGCCACCTAAATGACTTTCATTCTTTATAGCCAGTTCCCGAAACTGGCCTGGCTTGTTTCAGAGAAACTTTTTCATGTCCCTAAAAGAACTTAAAAGGCATCTCTCTATATATTTTTTATAAAATGATTTTTATAATATTTCATTCTTCAAAACCTCCATTTTAGTTGTTGTTCGGAGTAATCTATGTGATTCCTAAAATAATAGGCTATTGTTGTTACCCTTGGTTGCCTTCCAGAAGTTGAAGAAAAATCCCTACTGCTGAAGACACCAGATACTTAGAATGAAGGACTGGGATAACTTGAATGAGATCTAATCTGAAAGCTTTCTTCCTGCAGTCTTGATTCCATAGAACTATGTAGCTGCCAGCGGCTATGAGTAACCAGGTTCACCTGAGAGGAAGGCTGGGAATGAAAGGGGAATAAAGGGCGAGAGAAATCGTGGGCCCAAAGTTTAATATTTTGCTTTCACATATAAAAGGGGAAGCCCCACTCCCCAGAGTATCTTCTTGTTTCAGCCCAGCAGCTGTGAGGGAATAGCAGCCCAGAGATGTCAAGGCAAGCTCAGCAGGTGATCCATTCTTCTAGCTCCTGTAGCAAACTGTAGGGCACCAAGGCCTACAATACAATGCCTCCCAGGTCCTATTGTTTTGGTCTACTGTGGTAAATGACTCATTCAGGCCTGCTCAAGGCTGGGGGGGGGGGCATAGAACCAGAAAGGACTATGCAAATGCCAAGGAAGAGAAGCAATCATGGTCATCTCCAGCTGTGATGCCTATGAGTAATAACAATGACCAGCCTGGTAAGATAGCCCTAAGGGTGCAATACCAGCACTCATCTGCATTGGAACCAATAGCTTAAGTCTAATTGGACTTAAGGCCTGCTCAACAATTCAGTGATAGTGAAGTCATGGATCTTAGAGAACCTACTACTGCCATTTTACTTGACCTGCATAATATCTAATTGCATTCTAAATAGTTAACCTTATATCCACAGAAAAATGTAGCTCTCAACCTTTACCAAAGATGCTTCTCTTTAGAACTGAGAGTTAAAGAAAACCATAGCTGGTTAAAATACAGAGGAAAACTGATCTATAACACAATTCCTGTATCCAAGGCTCAGGAAACTTCTAAGAAAAAGCAAAAGACTTGAAGACCCAGAAGACCAGGAAGTCTGCTGTCAAATTGTAGCTTCTAGAAATGACAGGGAAGCTTCACTTATGATATCTAAACAATATGGCTACCTATAAACAAGACTTGAACAAGAACAATAAGCATGCTAACATGAAAGGAAGAAATCTCATGGGACATCCCTAGACAAAAAACTAAGTAGTCTTCCTCTCATAGAGAAGACCCCTAAAATTGAATATCCAGCTCTGTATTAGTTACTGTGCTATTGCTGTGGAAAGACATCATGGCCAAAGCAACTCTTACAAAAGAAAGCATTTAGTTGAAGACTTGCTTACAGTTTTAGAGGGTTAGTCCATGATCATCATGATGGGAAACAGACAAGCATGGTGCTGCAGCAGTAGCTGAGAACTTTATATTCTATCTGTAGGCAGAAGAGACAGAAACAGAGACAGAAAAAGACATAGAAAAGAAACAAGACATAGGGTCTGGTGTGGGCTTTTAAAACCTCAGAGCCCATCCTTAGTGACACAACCCCTCTAACAGGCATATCTCCTTCTCAAACTGTTCCACTAACATGGTATTGAGTATTCAAACATAAGCCTATGGGGGCCATTCTTATTCAAAATGTTTTGGCCCGAGCTGCCCCACGTTTGGGGGCCAAAATGTCATGGACCACTCTGTCAATGTTGGAACCTGCACTGCCAAAAGCTTTGGGAGCTAAACTGTTAGAGGCCAAACTGCCCCAAGCTGCTCTGGTCCGCAGGTCGGGGTTCAGCAAGACAGAGAGTGAGGACAGATGGACGTGAGGAATGGAGACCAGACAGAGTGTGATTCAATCCCATTTATTCTACAGTCTCTCTTCCTAGTCCAAGTCCCAAGTCTTGAGTTCCTAATTCCTAGTTCCTTCAAGTTCCAAGTTACTTCTTCCAAGTGCTAAGTGCCTAATGTCTAATTCCAAGTTCTTCCTCCAAGTGCCAAGTGCCTAATACCTAGTAATCCTTCTTCCTCAATGACTAATTCCTAACTCACTTCTTCTGTCTGCCTCTTGCTTTTTATGTCTCACTTCTTAGCCACGCCTTTAGGTCACGCCTCTAAGTCATGCCCTTAGGTCTTGTCTCTAAATCTGATCTCTAAGTCATGCCCTTAAGTCACACACCTTTAAGTCTCACACACCCAAGGGAAAATCCTGGGTATCTAAAACAAGATGTTATCAGAGTGTGCTCAGCTGTTGTAGGCTATTGTAAACAAGTCTGTTGTCAGGTTATATGGCTCAAGATGGCTGCAAGGATGATAGCCACCTTCTGTCGGCTCCCCACACCTTAACATTCTTTTTATTGGTTATTTTATTTATTTACATTTCACATTATCCCCTTCCTGGTTTAACCCTTCTTATTCATCCCCAAGATGTAAATAACTTTGAAAGACCCAAAGTCTACAAATTTCAGTCCCTTTTAAAAAAAATCCAATCTCTTTTAAAATTCAAAGTCTTTTTACAATTCAAAGTGGGCTACACTAAAATACTTTCTTGTTTCAAGAGGAAAAAATATCAGGGCACAGTCACAAGCAAAATCAAACTAACCATCCAAAATCTGGGATCCACTCATGATCTTCTGGGCTACTGTAAGATCTTTCTGGTCACTTTTTCAGCTCTGCCCTTTAGAGCACACAGCTTGTCTTCTAGGTTCCAGCTGCCTATACTCCACTGCTGCTGGTGGTCATATCATAGTACTGGCATCTTCAAACCACTGTTGTCTTCTGCTGCAACTGGGCTGCCCTCTCATAGGCTCTTTTAATGATGCTAAACCTCAATTTCTTTGCATGAACCCCTTCAGTCCTGGGCCATCAATTGCCACTGAGGCTGCACCTTCACCAACAGCCTATCATTGCCTCTCACAGTACCAAGCACCCACTGCTACTCCTTTATGTTTCAAAACCAATACCATTTGGGTGACTCATACATTACCAAGCCTGTCTGTCAACATGAGGTACAACCCGTGGCTGCCTCTGGAACACAGCTTCTCTGTGCTCTCAGGAAATACTTTCCAAAAGATTTCACCTTCTTCCGCGCACCTCCGAAGTCCCTTTTCACCCGAGAATAAGGACACAAGAGGCAATAATCGGGTATTACTGCAAACGAGGATTTACTTCTTGAAATGGTAAAGTGGAAAGACGGAAAAAGCCAGAAGCGGCCTAGCTTAAATACACCCTAGAGTGACGTATTCACTTCTGATTGGCTGTTTGCTCACCACCCAATATTACGCCTCGGGATTGGCCAGTGACTTGGCGGTCTTTCTGCCTTAGCAGCTGCGCAGTTAATTGTTTACAAGTGGGAAGACATGAGGCCAGCGCCATCTTGAAATGGAGCCACTGACCACGGCTTCCTACATCTCTCCCTGTTTAAATTATTAATATGAAACAGCCTTTTGCCTATCAAACGCAGTACCAATCAAGATTTGAACTCAAACCTGATCAAGCAAACTCCATCTTGGGGGAATAAGCGATCAAGAGCTTATAGCCCGAAGATTCTCCCTTACCCTACCAGGTGCGATGGAAACAAGTCCTCTGGGTGCAAGGGCTAAGGGGATATAAAGAGGAATTGACACCCGTCCCTGTGCAATGGAGTATAGCTCCCAGGAGTGCAAGGGCTGTCAACCTGCTATTCAGGTACCACAGCTATTTAGGCAAGGGCTGGCTGGACTTAGACCTCTCATCGACCCAGTGCAATGGGCTGAACCCTTGGGGTGCATCGACTGAGGGTCTCAGTCATCTGCTACTTTCTTAGCCTAGATAGTCAAATTTCAGGGAGAGATGCTTGCTCCAAGGCTGCGAGTGCTTGGGCTTTAGCTACCTTGTCACGTTTTTGCTGGGCTTTGAGCTTACAGACCAACCATCCATGAACACTAATCCACAACATAGGGCTGCATCAAACAGGCCTACCCCCACTCTTTAGAAAGAAAGAAAGAAAAGGCAGAAGAAATTCAAGAAGTAAAATCGCCAGGGGTAACGGGGTCCATCTGTGCTCCATCAAGGCTCGAAATTCGGATTTGCAATTGCTGCTGCACCAGGTCCAGCTTCCCATTCCAATTCTCTTTTAAATAAGCAGAAAGATTATGGCTTTAAATAAATGTATCATTCACAAATCTCAGAGGTGTAATACCTGGATGTGGGGTTGCTGACACTCAGCTTATTTGAACCACATCCGTGAGCTGCTCCACATGTGCTTGGAGCAAATCAACTCTCTGATTGACCAACAGGATGCCTGAAATGCATCCACTTTCTATGGAAGGGTCAAAGCCTCAGAAGTCTTTTCTGAGTTTTGATTAACAACAGTAGCTGCTGTAACTTGATTAACCATGGTTAGGTCTAGTGATCCATTCCAGCATTGTGTTAAAAGGCACGTAACATTCTTACAATCTAAGATATCAGAATTATTCTGAAAGTTGGACAACATAAAGAAAAATGGAGGGTCTACACACACCGACACCGGTTGTGTAGATGTATTCATAAACACCTTATTAATTTTAATGTTATTTAAATGGCTAGAGATATTAAATCTTGTAGCCGAAACATTCTGCACTTCATGAAATATACCATTCAATAAGACAAAGGCAGATACACCCTTTTTTAACATTTTAAACAGTGGCTACAACACATAATTTAATTGTGTTGAAGTAGGATAAACTCAAGAAAATACACATATGATTTAATTTAGGACTTGCATCCCTTTGAAAACATTAAACAGAGGTTTAAATCCTCCTATGGTAAGCTTAAGATGAGGTTTTAGCCAAATAATATCTCTTAACAACTTTTAAAAATCATTAAGAGCAAATCAAGATTAAAAGTAAACTATTTTCCTTTGCATGTACACTCACAAGCCAGAAGATGGCGTTAGATACCCACCACAAATGGTTGTGAGCCACCATGTGGTTGCTGGGAGTTCAGCCTTTATTTTTTAAATTAAGTCCAGCCTTTAATGGCTGAGCCATTTCTCTAGCCCAACCTGTCTCAAATATTGAAAGACACTGTCTTTGAATCTTTTTTTTTTTGAAGTAACAAGTACTCTAAAAAAAATTTTAAAGCTCATTATATTGAAGCAATGGCTTGTAGAAAAAACTTCTTTAGAGAAATCTACTAATAAAGTATCACACAATGAATAATACACACCAAAAGATTTAACCTCTTAATTTTTTGTATTAAAGCAGCAACAATATTTATATATATAAAATGTAAAACAATTAACCATTTTCTGAAGCAATTATCTTTAACAAATATCGCTTCATGGGCTCTTAAAAATTATGAATAAATTTATTAACTGTAAATCTCTCACCTTTACCAGAAATGTAAAGGGATAATATAAAAACATTTTTTATATCTATAAAATTCTATAAGCATTTATTAAAATGGCAGCTGGAATAGGCAACTTATGTTGTATAAATCTTAAATTTGAACTTTATTTTGGATTAATTTAATAACAAATCTTTTTTAGTCCCATGAGAATATCGGATAAAAGCCAACCTTATTCTCCACTAATTGTTAAAGGAATTAAAACAATTTGAACCATATTTTATCAGCAGTTACAGTTATACTAATGGAGGGAAGCAGGCATAATTTTAATTTCTGTAGCATAAACATACCCTTTAGCCCACAGACTGTTGTAAACTCTTTGGTTCTAGGTTTACCCCTCCTCTCACAAGAAACAATGAGGACAAAAGACAAATTCTGGTAAGCACATTTCTAGGGCCTGGTCTAAAGACCCAGAACAAAAGGAAATGCTTAACACCTGGGCTTCTGTAGTTCAGTCTGCATTTCTTAATTCAAATGTAAATGCGCTTAACCTCCCTCTGCCTGCTCTCTGAGGCTTGGCTAGTTTTTGAACTGTGCCATTTTGATTTTAACTTTAAACCTTAAATTTAAACTGTAAACCTTAAAAGACACGTGTTGTATCTTTTCTCTATAAACATAGGCAAATCAAAAATTTTCAAACTCTCGGTTGAGCTACCAACTGTAGCCAATGGAATATTGGCAGTTTAACTATGTTTTAAAGCCTCTTTTGTAAGTAACACTCAAATAGCTGTAATCAAAAGGCAGTACTTCAGCATTTGAATGCACTGGCAAGAGAACAGTTCAAGATCTGACTATGGCCCACAGCGGTATACTTATCGCCAAATGGAACTTCAGTATCAAGAGACTCAGAGCTGTAATCTTGCAACCTAGCTTCATTCTTCACAATCTGCACCAGCACCCAAATTAAATTGTTTTCACCTGTGGAATAAGCACAAACAGCCCCCCTCCCTGGGCCACAGCAAGCCCTTAGCCAATCTTGTAGCCTCTTGTTCTTACGAGGGACAATGGCTGCACGGCATTCAGCTGTGGCATTTTTAAAAATCATCTGTTCTATCACTGGCATTGCTTGCTCTGAGCTCGAGGGGCACTCCCCGTGTGCCCGCCGCGCTTTCCAGGGCAGACTATCTCCCTCCTCTGTCTGCCTTTCGCGACACGCTCCCTTGCTCTGCCTCTGCCTTGCTGCAAGCCGCCACAGGTAGCAGAGCAGAGATGCTTCTGCAACGGTCTGACCCGGGGCCCGTCGTAGGGTCTCTGTTCCCCCAGCCTGAGCCGAAAAGCACGGCAGGGAACCCTTGAGCCCCAGTGAGCCGCTAGCTTTCTTAGTCTTATCTCAGCATGGTTGTTTTTTGTATAGGCAGCCGCCGCCTGCCCTATGTTTTCTTCCTCGGAGCTGCCCAGTTCTATGGAGTCAGGCTCCTTAATGAAGTACAGGGGGGTCCTTTTGACCTCCCGTTTCTCTTCACCAGCTGGTGAAGGTTTCTTAGCTTTAATAGGCCCTGCAGTGGCCTCTATTCCTCCTGAATATTTTTTCCTATAACCAAGCTCTTTGGCCTGTCTCTCTT
The DNA here is from genome assembly GCF_011762505.2 of Arvicanthis niloticus. Lineage (NCBI taxonomy): Eukaryota > Metazoa > Chordata > Mammalia > Rodentia > Muridae > Arvicanthis > Arvicanthis niloticus. The sequence continues at coordinate 44,636 of NW_023045948.1, forward strand.
GTCCAGACTTCCTTGTCTGTTTCTCTTTTCCAAGCCCTATGGCTGGATGCCGGCTGCCACACCCTGGTTCTGGTATGCTAGAGTGGCCCCTTTTCTCACAACACACATAAGTTAAAAACAAATGCAATGCAAGCAAGAGGCTAGCTAGTGGAGCGGCAGCGGTGAGTTTAAATCTGCTTGCCACAAACGGCACCCCAGGCATATCTTCCAAAGGTGTACCTCAAAACCTGCAGTCTTTTAACCCTCCCCGAGTCTCGGGGGCCTTTCGCAGCGCCTTGAAATTCCCGGGTTCTCGGCGCCAGATCTTCCGCGCACCTCCCAAGTCCCTTTTCGCCCACGAATAAGGACACAAGAAGCAATAATCGGGTATTACTGCAAACGAGGATTTACTTCTTGAAACGGTAAAGCGGAAAGACAGAAAAAGCCGGAAGCGGCCTAGCTTAAATACACCCTAGAGTGACTTATTCACTTCTGATTGGCTGTTCGCTCACCACCCAATATTACACCTCGGGATTGGCCAGTGACTTGGCGGTCTTTCTGCCTAAGCAGCTGCGCAGTTAATTGTTTACAAGTGGGAAGACACGAGGCCAGCGCCATCTTGAAATGGAGCCACTGACCACGGCTTCCTACATCACCTTAGTGATCCTGGTCTCTTCATAATCACTGCTAATTTCTTAGCTCCAGCTAACTAGCATCAATTGTCCCAGTAATGCAAATGTTTTACTTTAGAAGTTCTAGTATCTTGTTATTCACAGCTGATTCTGCAACCCCAGCTAACTAAAACCACAGAATCTTCACAATCAAAATAGCAACAGATCTGTTAAGAGTCTTTAATCTTCTCTCTGAAATTTTACGAGCTAGGCCTCCATCATTTGCACTGTTCTCAACATTATCTTCCAAGCTCCTACAGATCATCTGACATAACTCTTAACATCCCAATGGCTCTTCTAGCTCAAAGTTCCAAATTCCTTTCACAATCCTCCCAAAAACATGGTCAGGCTGTCACAGGAATAGCCCAGTCCCAGTTTATCTTAGTCAGGGTTTGGAATTCCTGCACAAAACAACATGACCAAGAAGCAAGTTGGGGAGGAAAGGGTTTTAAAGCTTATACTTCCACATTGCTGTTCATCACCAATGGATGTCAGAACAGGAATTCACACAGGGAAGGAACTTGGAGGCAGGAGCTGATGCAGAGGCCATGGATGGGTGCTGCTTACTGGCTTGCTTCCTATGGCTTGCTCAGCTTGCTTTCTTATAGAACCCAGGACTACCAACCCAGAGACAGCACCACCCACAATGGGCTGGGCCCTCCCACCCTTGATCACTAATTCAGAAAATGCCTTATAGCTGGCTATCATGGAAGCATTTCCTCAAGGGAGGCTCCTTTCTCTGTGATAACTCCAGCTTGTGTCAAGTTGACACACAAAACCAGCCAGTACAAGAAGCATTGCAGAAAGAGGGAGTAGGTAGTAGTAGTTGGAGGATGTAAAGTACTGTCCTTTGAATGAGTGATGTGAAGCCCCACCCCCCAGCTGAAGAGCAATTGATGGCTCCTGGGGAAGGGGGACTTTTCTTCCAGGGTGTGGGCACTAGTAAGTCACATTTGCTCCGGTGGATGGTTCTATACCCACAAACATGTAGGCAACACTTAGCACTCAGTGGGTTATTTGGGGGTTGGGGAGAGGACATGATGATGAGAAAGTAAGAGTGAGAGAGGGAGAGAGGGAGGGAGGGAAGGAGGGAGAGAGAGAGAGACAGAGAGAGAGAGAGAGAGAGAACACTTAAAATAGATTGTAGCCTAGCTGGATGGTGGTGAGCCATGCCTTGAATCTCAGAACTTGGAGGCAGGCAAATCTCTTGAGTTTGAGGCCAGCCTGGTCTACAGAACTAGTTCCAGGACAGCCAGGGCTACAGAAAGAAACCCTGTTTTGAAAAACAAAACAAACAATACATTGTATACTTCTATGAGATCCTCAAAGCCTAATTTAAAAATATTCTTAAAAAAAAAAAATAACCAGAGGGGCTTATGGTAGAAGAGGCTTGTAACCCTAACACTGAAGGGGAAGATGAAGAGAGTCAAAAATTTGGAGCCAGCTTGTGCTGTAGAAAAAAAACTTGGAACATAATTCTGAGTATGGGCTAGATTTCTAAGATCAGGTTATCACAAGGTATTTTGGTACACTGCACCCCCACTCTTTGCAGGGTTTATCTTGGAAAAGCCAGATGACATGTTAAAAGGACCCATAAGCTACACTGTGGAAAGAGCCATGGGACAACAATCATGGAGTATAAGAACAGGTCAGTCATAACCAAATCTTCAGATGGCAGTACCCTAAAATGTGATAAAACAGGCTGACCTGAAACTCAAGCTAAGCTACTCCCAAATTCCTGATCTAGACTACCACAACATACTAGGTTGGCTCCTGAAGCCACTTGTCAAGTGGTAGTGAGGAAATGAAAAAGGACAAACAGGTACAGGAAAGCTGGGAACAACAGCTCAGGTAAGCCCAAGCAATCTAAAACCTTATAGTGTTTATTAAGTACAACACAGAGGGGAGGGAGCAAGTCTTGTAGGTGAGCAGACAAATACCAAGGAGGAAGAAGCTAACAGTTGGCAACTGTCCGAAAACACAATACTCAGCTTCTAGAGGAAATCTTTGGTATTCCTCTTGAGGCTCACCCAGATAAAGCTCTACTACTCATGGGGATGAGGCACTAGTCCTCCACCTGGCAGGCCGTACATATTTATTCAACTTTACTTATTCAGGCCTTCCACTACTCCCTACACTGGACAATGGCGAAATGAGTGTTTTTAGGCAGTTCTAAGAGTAAATGTTACACAATGGTTAACTACACAGGTAAAGAACCTTTAGGGATATTATGGTAACTCATTGTAACCTTAAAAGGGGAGGGAATTGTGGTTGAAAAAAGTAATTAGCTGAAAACACCTAACAGATAGTAACTTATTCACTAAGTACTTAAAACTAGAGTTAAATTGGTGAACACCAAGCAGGTGGGCAAGAGAGCTTCCTGGAGACCAAGTCTGTGTTTGCACAGCTGCAATGGATGTACCTCAGAGAGGCAGAGCGCCCAGGGTGCTCATCTCTAGACTGCCTCTTGTTGCTGCTGTGCCTTCTCATGTTTGTCACTGCTGTTTCTCCTGTATGTGTGAATGAGCATGGGGAGGCCTGCACTGCCTACAGTCTGGCATGATTGCTTCGTGAGAAACAGCTCACTCTGTTGGGCAACTTTCCTGAAGAACAACATGAAGATGAACTTTCATAAAATATTGTTTAGATAAACTGATTTTACAAATTCCTGATTTAAATAGTTATACAAAGTTAGGGTAGTTGATGGATAAGTGTAAGGAGATGGTTTACATTGTTCTTCCAGGAAGATATAATAAAGTAGAATGTGCCCCTCCTTGTAGCGAGGGCTGCATAGGTCAGGAAAGGAGTACAGTGAGCTTTCATGTTACAAACACATAATTGCACTTGGAAGAGAAAATAGACTTGAGACAAGTTAATGATCAAAGAAAACACTCATTTTAGGTTGGGTCTGAGTTGATCTTGTGATCTAGGAATATGATCATAGGTTTCAGTGTGAGCCATGAAAAAGACATGGTTATGAACAAATTAATAATTCTTTTAAGAATAGCACATCGATAATTAGCCAGTTTAGCTGAACAAATAAGATGTAAGAAGATGATCTGTTGCTCGGTAAATACAAATTGTCAGGTAAGCATTAGGAAAACTACTATAGACTTGGCTTGCATAAGCTTTGCTAATCGGTGACAAAATAATTATTGCTTCAGGCTTACGATGAATTGTAGCAAGAAAGATGAAAAATGTTGTTAGGTATGAGTTTCAAAAGAATATAAATCAATAATCCTGTAGTAATCTCTTGTGTAAGGATTTTATCCAATTTGAAGAATGTTTTTGTGTGGTCTTAGGTAGTATAAAAAGGCTAAGAGAAAAATAAAGTTGGTGGAGCTTGTTGGAGCCTTGTTTCATGTACCGTGTGTGTGTGTGTGTGTGTGTGTGTGTGTGTGTGTGTGTGTGTGTTTTCTCCCTTTTTCATTGGCCCCAGAAAATTAAGTTTTAATCCCTAAGAGAAAAAGTTTACTGACTGATTAATCACTGACTTCATGCCTCCTCCTTAGGTTACTCAACCTATCAAAATTGGCCTTCAGCATTAAATAAGAGAATTCAATAAGCATGAGACTACATGGCACTCACTCCACAGGTAATCTACTAGTTTCCTTCATCAATTGTACAAAAAACAAAAATAATCCAAAATTGTTAACAGCAACTTTATTATTTCATTGATGAAAAAGTTGTAGTTGTGATGCATTTCAAATAAATTTACAATATGGAGGTTATACATAAATTACATTAAGTCACAAAATTTCTATTTTATAGAATCAAATTACTTTGATGTATCCAGATGATGGCATAGTTCTTAGTGGATAGCTGAGTCCAAATATGCAAAATATAGCTTCTGCTTCTGACCATGGTGCTTTAAAATTCTTCGACATGCATTAATATATTCTAGTTGTAGGGAATATATTACACATAGGCTTTGTCTTGCATTCAGGGAAAGCCCAAGCTGAATTCACACACAGTACTCCTGTCCTCTAAAGTAATCTCAGACAGGACCAGAGAACAAAGAAACAAGTATGTTTGGGTTAGTATTCCCCATTTAATGAAGAAAATACACAATCAACAATGCATCAAAATAAAATTAAGAAAGAAGAGCTCCATTAGTATCCAGAATAAGTGGGTTTTGCTTTCAATTTTCACGAATCACAGAAGTTGAAAGAGCGGGTCAGTCATGCTACTTGGGGTGATCAGACAGACTTAAACAAGTATGAAGTGAGTTAAGGTCCTGAAGGTGTCTGGAGGTGCTGGGTAAACACATCACAGGTAAGGAATGGGAAACCTACCTCAGCATTTCTGAAAGGCACAATCTATGGAAGGGAGACCTAGTTAAGCCCTTTCTGATGTGTAGAAAGGAGGATACTGAGCTGTCTTCTTTTAAAGGATGAGACCTTCATAGATTGGCCCCTCAGACTCTGGTGATTCCCGTCTTGAGCGCAAGTGCTCCAACGTGTTGTGAAAATGCTTGTTAATTTGCTCTGTTTCTTCACTGGACTCAAGATTTGGGAGATCTTCTCGAATCTTTTGAATAAGTTGGTTCAAGACCTGAATTGTTACCTACAAAAAGAATAATTGTGTAGCAGGCATGTGTCACAAAAGAAAATTTAGTAGCACTGTTTTAAGGAACTTGTATTACTTTTATCAAATATCTGAGTAATTATGAAAAACAGATGAGAATATGATTCTTAGTTTAAGCAACATCAATTAGCTATTCATTAAGGAAAAAGGCAAGAATTGTAAAAACTCAAACTATAGAGCAACATAAACCAGCAAAAGAACAAAAACCAAAATTGTATTTAACCTAAAACTCCTTTTTTAATGTATTTATTTCTATTTTATGTGCATTGTAAGAATGTATGTCTATGTGAGGGATGACTGTGTGAGGGTGTTGGATCCTGGAGTTATGGACAGTTGTGAGTTGCCATGTGGGTGCTGGGTATTGAACCCAGGTCTTCTGGAAAAGCAGTCAGTGCTCTTAACCATTGAGTCATCTCTCCAGCCCCTAACCTAAAAATCCTAATTATTACCACAGTGCTCCAAATGGACAATGCCCTTAGGAATGACTATGAACTGCTACACAATGACAAAATCAAGCCCACAAGTTGGCAATGTGTATTTTCTTAATTGTACAATCTGTGCAGACAGAAAAGGATTCTGGGTAATAGAAGTAGATTGCAGGTAGACTAAGCAAAGTTAAAAATTTCACAAATTAAAAGTATCAAATGTACAGAAAGAGAGAGCTATTTCACTTACCGCATCATTTTCTTTTTCATAGAAATAGATGTACCTGTTCAGAATCTCTATAAAGAGCTGAACTTGTAGAGAGGGGTCCATGCATTGATTTGCTATTTTTAGTGCCTTCTTTAGGCACTCCATGACCCTTTTACCTCCATGAAGCTAAAATAAAGGGCATGAAAATATTAAAAGGATTAATGAATGAGAAATATCCCATTTTATTGCCATCAAAGAAACACAACACTGTAAGGCTCTTTTATGCTACAAAGGACACAACAAAATGGAACCCTAAAACAAAGCAACTGTATTTAAAAACAGAACTGGTGACAGGTGTGACAGCAAATATCTAACTTTAACCCAGTACTAAGGAGACAGAGACAGGTAAGATGGGTCTCTGTGTGAGTCCAAAGCCAACCTAATTTACAGAGTGAGTTTCAGGACACCCAAAGCTACATACAGAGACCCCAACTCAAAATAAACAAACCAAAAGAAAATTACAACTAGTAGTAAGCACACTGTAGTGACAACTTTTGGTTTCTTTAAAAGAATTACAGAAATATTTTAAGAATATGCTTTGGGTTCCAGATGTGAGATATGGGAGCTGCTCCAGATTGTCCACAGCAGCTGACTATGATGGTGCCTTGTGTTCTAGCAGGGATGTGAATTTGCCAGCTGTAGGTAGTTTCTGCAAGTGTGTGATGTTTGGAATTCTGGGGACTTTTCAGATAGTATATAAATGCTAGGGCCCAGAGAAGCAGGGTTGTTGGTTGGTTGCTGTTGGTCAGTTTGTTAAGTAGTGATGCACAAAAAGACTCGAAGAAGAAATTAGATATCCTGACAGCGAAGATCAAACTTGCCCTAAGGAATTCGACATCCCTAATCAGCAGGAAGTAGTCTAACTTGCCCTCTTTCCCCTATATTCTTTTTTCTCTCTTATTTACTATTAGGGAGTTGAAAGAGTAGAAAAAAAGGGGAGGAGAAAGTGGAAGAAAAAAGAACCCACAAAGTAGCATACGCCAGCTACAACAGTTGCTCTAAACATATCCTCTTTACCACAGGGTAAAATGCTGACACCACGACCCATTCACTTCCTCTAATAAAGCAAAGCAATTGTCAGATTTCCGAGCTCCCAATGTTCTACTTCTAAAGCACAACGATAGGTGACCAATCCTGTTACCAAATCTATCTCCTCCAACAATCAAGAGGAACCTTACCTCTTCCCCATTTTTGTCTGTGTTTCGGCCAGACCAAAAGAGATGTGCGCATGTGCTCACAGCTCGGCCTTGATCTGGTTTCTTCAGAAGTTTTGATGCAGCAAGTGCACACTGAGTTCTCAAGGGCTCATGATTCTCTTCACTGAAGCATTTCATCCTCTCAAAAGTACCAATGATCAAAGTGATAGCAGCCAGCTGTGCTTTAGAATCACTTATTTCATCTTCATATAGAGAAAATGCCTGGTATACATAGAACAAAGAATACTTATAAATCAACCATCAACAGGAGCACTTTCCAAAGTTCTTCCAAACCCCATTCTGTGCGAAGGGTCCAAGTGCCATTCACACCAGTGCATGGTGTACCTTTCAGTGAAGAGACACAAGCTACAGCCAAAATGGAAAGGCTGATAACAGGTTAAAATTAAGAAACTTAATCCAACTTTTTTGAGCTGATACTTCTCAACTGAACTAACCACAGGAATGTTTTGTTCATGAAATACATTCACAGCTACCCACTAGTAAATCTTGGGTTTCTTCAGTTCCTGGCAACTCAACAATTTTGCTATACTACACAGGCAATGTGTCTACCATATGAAAAGATTCCCACATGGTCAGATAGAGTTAGTCATATATTAAAAGATAAAAGAGAGTGCCACATATAGTGGCACACGCCTTTAATCCCAGCATTCAGGAGGCAGAGACAGGTGAGTCCGAGTTTGTATCAGTCAGGTCTACATATTGAGACCCTGTCAAAAAACAGTAAACTAGTTAACACCAAGTGTATTACCTCAAAAATAACAGACCAGTGACTGAACCCAACAAATTGAACAGGAAAACCCAAGAAAGAAGAGAGAGCTCACCTGGGACATAAATTCATATGCTACTGTTTCATGATTTTCAAAGCCAATTTCTCCAGCAGCTAACGCTCCTTGAAGAAAAAGTCTCAGTGGTAATTCAGCCAGCTCAGCTTTAATCAAAGCACTAATCGTCTGGTGAGCAAATGAAAAAATCTTCTGGCATTTCTTTTCCCACTTGTCATCCTGAAACAGGAAAAAACCTATCAAGTTCAAGGGTAATTTGTTCATTCTACTGAAAATTTCTAATAAACCTCTAAGCAAAAGTACTGAATCTGAGTTCAGTTTCTCTGTCATTTTTCTTCTCCCTCATTTATGAAACACAGAAGTAAACCAAGCAGGATGTCTCCTTAAAAACTAAACCCATCTAAAGCTGTTGCTTCTGTAATTTATATAGATCTGATATTTCTTTTTATGATTAGAAAAGCAACATCCCTAAATTGAAGAAAATAATACACATACACACACACACACACACACACACACACACACACACACACACACACACACACAAAAAAAACTTAGAAAATACAATCAATCCTGGTAACACAGTTGTTAATGTCTTCCAGTCCACTTTTATTCTACATAAATATAGTGGAGATATTTGTATAGTTTTGTGTTTACTTTAAAACAGATCACTGAAAAAAAAGTTAAAACTGGTTTCATACTACAACCAATTTGTATGTAACTTCTTGTCAAGACAAGTTTTCTCATAATAAAGTTATTTAGTATTTTTTAAAAAGATTTATTATATTTATATAAGTACACTGTGGCTGTTTTTAGATATACCAGAAGAAGGTATCAGATCCTCTTACAGATGGTTGTGAGCCACCATGTGGTTGCTGGGAATTCAACTCAGGACCTTTGGAAGAGCAGTCAGTGCTCTTAACCCCTGAGCCATCTCTCTCCAGCCCTATTTAATATTATTTTGACAAGGAAATATCCCTTCAACTCATTTATAATCTAATTGGTTATACTGTTCCCCTTTAAAAAGCATCTGTGAAAACATACTGAATGGTCAGTATATATACAAAGCTTTATTAATACCCTAATTATGTGCCAAGTGCTATGACTTCGCAGGTACAAACACTTGCCATAATCAGATAACCTGAGCTCAATCCTGGAGCTCCTAATGTAGAGGGAGAGAACGGACTCTACAAACTCATCCTTCACCCTCCACATGCACACCACAGCATCATCCCAATCCATCATACACAGAATAATAAAAAACATAATCAAGTTTTAAAAACTTTCCTGATTATCTCTTAGTGTAAAATCTTAGAAGAGAAATTACTGTATTTATAACACTACAGTTACACACTGGCAGCATACTACAAATGTAGTAGTAATTCACATTTCTACCTCTATTAGATTACATCCTTGACATCGCCATTGCTGAAAATTACTTTTCTTTTCCCTTTGCCATCTAATTTCCAGAAAGTTGTAAATACCAGTGAGGTTAAATACTTTATCATGCTATACCATCCAAACTTCTATAAAACTAGTAAGTTCTCTTTACTTGTTACAAGGATTAAATATAATAATCCAAGTATGTAGTCCTTGTTACAATATAAACACTAGTTGTTACTTGGGGAAGGTGTCTTAAATCCTGTTTCCCCTTTACTTTTTTGTTGGTCCTCAAATTTTTTCACCTGATAACATTCTGTACAATTTGCCAACCACTGGTTTACTGCTGACAGTTTTAGATTAGACATGTGAGATAGGTATCCTTTAGTAACTGGTTTATTTTACTCAGCATGCTATCTTCCAGGGCTATCTACATGGTCACAAATGTTTCTTTCATTTTATTCATTAGAATAATGTTCCAGTATATATATGCACAGATGTATATGTATATACACATCATGTTTTCATTACCCACCACTGAGGTGTTTGGCCATGGCCACTGTAAATAATGCTACAATGAACATGAAAGTATACAGTCTCTTGGTAACAGAAACTGGTTTCATCCTCTATGAATATTTATCCAATAATGTACTCTAACACTGAGCTACACTTCAGTCCAACTATTAATTTTTGGAGTAGTCTCCACACTGTCTGTCTGTCTCCTTCCTTCCTTTTCCTTCTCCTCCTTCTTCTTTTCTTTCTTTTATTTTTGAGACAGGATTTTTCTGTGTAAGAACCCTATCTGTCCTGGATGCCACTTTGTGAACCAGATTAACCTCAAACTCAAGAGATTCACTTGCTTCTGATTCCTGAGTGCTGTGATTAAAGGTGTGTACCACCATGCCTGGCCCATACTATTTTCTATAATGACTACACTATATTTATATTCTAACAGTGGTCCCTTTCACCACATCATGAGGGGTTTTTTGTTTGTATGTGATGTCAAAGAGTAATCCTAAAGCTTTGTGCATACAGTGAGGCTACATCTCCAGCCATTCTCCTGTCTCTTTGATAATAGCCCACTAAAGATGAGTCATGATTAATGCTACTCAGTGTCTTTTCTGAGACCTACTGTCATCTGTATGTGCTCCTTGGTGAAATTTCTACTCAGGTCCTTTGTCTATATTTATTATTTGTTGTTTTAGAGACAGAGCTTCATTATGTAGCCCAGACTGGCATCATTTGTCCATTTTTTGATCCAGTTATTTATTTTCTTACTATTGAAGTAAGTTTCTTATTTTGTTTTATGGGGTGTTAAGATTTATTTTTATTTTATGATGACTGCTTTGCTTGTATGTATGTAAGCATATTGTATGCATGCTTGGTGCCCATAGAGGTAAGAAGGGCATGAAAAGATACCTCAAACTGGAGTTAAAGATAATTGTATCCACCATGTGGATGCTAGTATTCAAACTCAGGTCTTCTGCAAGAGTGATAACCACTGAGCCATCTCTCCAGCTCAGTGCTCATTTTAGATCTAGCCCCTCATAAAATGTATGGTTTACAAATTTTTGTTCCATTCCATATACTATCTCATTGCACTGCTGTTTCCTTTGCTGTGTAAAACTTTTTAGTTTTATACAATCTATTTGTCTATTTTTGCTTTTGTGGCCTATGCTTTTAGTATCCCCTCTCCCTAAAATCAATAACAAGATCAAGGTTTAGTTCCCTAATCCATTTTGAGTTTATTTTTTGTGCATGATGCGAGATAAAGATCCAATTCCATTCTGCTACAAGTGGATATCCAGTTTTCTGGTTCCCTTCATTAAAAACTGCCCTTTTCCCCTTGTGTTTCTGGCATAGAATAGAGATTTAAGGAAGATGATCCCCTAGATGGAGCAGGGTGGTGCACACCTTTGATCCTGGCACTTGACAGAAGAGGCAGGTGGATCTCTGAGTTTGAGGCCAGCCTAGTCTGCACAGAGAAACCTTATCTCAGAACAACAACAACAAAACAAACAAAAACAGATAATCTGATCACATATGCTTGGTTTTCTGGATAACTCCTCAATTCCGATGGTTTATTTGTATATATTTCTATTAGTACTATACCATTTTGATCATTATAGCTTCATAATATGACTACTTTTATTGTTATAGTGACAAATACCTAGTCATAAAGTGCTGGAAAATAGAACAAAGCTATCCTGACAAAAACCTAGTACATAAGTTGGTAAAAGTATTAAGATAAAAATGTTTTTTAAAAAATATTAGAAATCAAGTTTACTGAGCTTTATTCCTTAACATAAACCTGAATGTTCAACTTCCATATATATGAGACTGAGGTATTTTCTATAAGACAAGCCAGGATTCTACTTTAGAAAGAAATCATCTCATAGATTACTTGCATGCAATTCATAACATTATTTAATTACAAGCTTTTTTGAGAAGTGATTATACAATGCTGGACCTTATTAACAGGCAAAGTTACACTGATTCAGACTCTAAGGAAAAGTTTCAGCATCAATTCGAACTGATTCAGTCTCATACTTCCAAGTGCTGTTATGTGATTTCTCAGCCAGTGTGCAGTTCACCAGTGTCAGTTAAGAACAGCAAAGGGTGAGTAATGAATGAATCAGGAGTTCCTGAAAATGAGATCTGGTATCATTATCACCTACTTTTGTGTGTGTGCTTGAGCTTTCTACAACTTAGAAGATACAATAAAGAAAATGAAAAAAATGTAGTGACAAATTTCAAAGTAAACCTACCATTTGAGAATTCTCTTTGTATCGAAAAGCCAACTGGTAAGCTGCAAATACCAAAGGCGGCAGTGTGAAGCGAATCCGCTGATTCCCACCAGCCCCGAAATGTTTTCGTGCAGTATTCAAAATCTGACAAAGAAAAAATTTAAAAATAATTTTCCACACTAGGATTGTTTACAAAATTACATGGGAACTCTATACTTCTACTGTTTTATGATAGACCAAGCTTTATTGAGCTACACACTTCCTATATTAAGCACTCTAAAATACTAACCCATTTTATATACAAGCAAGCTGGAAGCTTACACAAGTAACTAGTCACGAACAGATATATGCTCTTTTCATATGTGATAAAGAATGTAGGCTGATGAAGCAAATAAGACTTACACTAAAAGTAGATTCTAGTACTGTCTACTTTACTGCTGCTGTGTAGCAATCTGTTGAAACATTCCATCCTGGAGAAAAGCTCCTAAGATTCAGGAAGTAATAAACTTACAAGTCCCAGATAGCTGAAACTTGTAAGACAAAGGCCCCTACTCAAGGAACAGTAAACCATGCTGGTGGAGACTGACCAGCAAGGCTGCTTGGAGGAGCTTCTCCAACATGAAAGCAGCCTCCCACCATGCAGAGGTCCAGGAATGCAGCTCTAATAAGCAGTCACCAGTACCAAAGTGGGATTTTCAGTTATGTCTTTGGGACAGCCCTATTCCTGTGAATAACTCCACCTTCTCACTGCCTATGCACTTGTAAGTAATCCCAATAAACTCACTAGTTGGCCAAATTGAACATTATGTGAGTCTGAAATCAATTCCTAATGCAGTAAATAGATGTCTGGAGTTGCATCTCCCAAGGATAAGTCTCATACAACTACTACCTTCCTCTTAGCCCAAATTTCACTTGAAAAATAAGGTAGCATACGCCTATAAAACTGTTGGGAAGATTAAATGACACAAAGTTTCAATTGTGTCATCAATACCTTGCACAAAGTATGTGCTCAAAAAAATAGGCAATTATAGGAAAACAGCTGTGGGGTGTGTGTGTGTGTGTGTGTGTGTGTGTTGTATGTATTACCAGAAGGAGAATCATTCCTAAAAGCCAAGGCTCTAAACTGAGCTCAGAGCTCCAGGAAGCCAGCTATTGGGGACTGCAGAGGCAAAGCAGCTGCCTCAGACACCTTGTGGTTGCCGAGATGACAGACCCTACAGTCTCCAAAAACAAAACACAAACAAACAAAAAAACAGATTATCTAAGGAAACCATCTAAATTCCCCTTTCCACCTTTCCTATCCTTAGCTTTGAAAACCCCAGCCTAAGGCTACATGTAATCCCCCAGTCTCCTGAAAGCTAACCACTGAGTGACTGGGTCCTATGCCCTGATTAGTTGGCCAGAATTAGAGAAACCACCTTTCTGGAATTAAATAAAGCCTGTTCTAGCTGTTGGGGGTTGTCTAAATTCTGATCTTTTAGATCTTCCTATAAACTTAATTATTTATCCTTACAGGTAGATCAAACTTTCTAAGCACATTTAAATTACAAAAAATACCAATATAATTTAAAAAGCCATGTGAAACAAACGTAGAGATGGTTCAGAAAGAAAAGAAGAAAAGAGAAAGAAAACCAAAGGATTGGGCAGATGGTTCAGTCAGAAAATGCTTCTATCCAGCACAAGCCTGAGGACTGAGTTCGGGATTCCCAACATCTACATAAAAGGTCAGGCGGAGCCATACAACTGCAGTCCCAGTGCTGGGAAGGCAGAAGCAGATTGACTCCATGCAGCTCATTGAGGAACCCTGCCTAGAAAAATACAATGAAGAGCACCTTGGGGAAGATACCGGACGCCTTTAGGTGCATCTACATAAACATGCAAATACAAACACTAAAGAGGATAATCAAAGAATTCACATAAAATATGTGATATATTTGGGGTCTTGTGAATTTCTTTGATATGGAAACATACAAACATAACCAATCAGTCACAATTACTACCACACGTGACACAGAAAATGAGAGCAATCTCCCCCCCCCCAAACACAAAGATATGGGGGAGCAAACAACTTAAAATACTTCAGTATTCAAAAACTGTACTGATCACATAGTGCATAACAAACCTCTCCCTAAGCCAAATCAAAGGCTACCACTCTACAGAAACCAGCCTCTTATTATACATTATCAGATGCCAGCAGACCTCCTTAGGCCACATTTAAATCTTCATTTCATAAAGATTAACTAAGGACTATGAAAAAGAGAAAGCTTTGACTGATTTCTAAACTTTAAAGTCCTTCGTACATTTTCATCCGACAAATAAACATCTTCCTATCAGACTTTATGTCTCATGACATTTATTATGATAAGCAACTACACACTCTAAACGTACACTGTTGAAAAAGAAACAGAAGCTGGAATACCTGACTTGTTCTTTGAGTGCCAACAGTTTAGTTACTCATTTCTATAAAAATAAACCCCAGCTGTGCATGGTATACACACCTGAAATTGTAGCACTCAGGAAGCTAAGGCAGCAGGATCATAATTTTGAAGCCAACTAAATAAGTAAATAATTTTTAAAGCCATAAATTTTAACTCAGTAGCAAGTTTTTCAACACCTTAAACTAACGCAAAAGCTGCATTAAACCGCCTTAAACACTTCTCTGCTCATCTGTGTGATGCAAGGTTACAGTAAGAGAGAACTCATACCAAGTACTGCTGATCAGGATCATCAGAACGTAGAAGATGAATAAACCGGCCAACCAGGCTCTGTTCATCAGCAAAGTCTTCTGGATCGGGGTCTTCTACAGGTTGGTCTGGCTGATCCTGAATCAATGTGGACACCAAATTCATTATGGAATCTACCTGCAACATAGAAAGTAGATAATATTAGCGTTAAACCATCAACAAAAAAAGGTAACAGTTGCTAAGTGTATACATAATGAAACAGTATCAGCAAAATAATTCAGGTTTTTTGTAAAAAGTTGGTATAAACAGTCTCACACAGCTGTGAACCTTTTAAGCTACAGTAACAACCAGTTTGGCAAAATTAGCCCATTGGTACAATAGTAGAATGAATGGTTTAGGAAACACCAATGGTTTTCTACTTGGACTTAAGGTTTATTCCACGGGGTGGAATTCATGCCTGGTACTGCAAACCTGGCAAAGAACTCAAGGATTATGAAGTAAGAGGCCTAAGGCAGAATGTACTACTATTATTTTGCTAAATGGACATAGTAACACAGTGCCTTCTAAATACCTACCCTCCCACCCACAGATTATTATAGTTTCCTCCCTTTCAATGACACTTCTTTTTGCAGTGGATAACAGTTAGTACAACTCAAAGGGTAGAAAACAAATGACTATGGAGTGTTAAGCCCTAAATAGCATGTCTCTGGCATATTCCCTCCCCAACAAGGATCAGGGAACACCGACGAGGGAACAGAAAGACTATAAGGGCCAGAGGTCAAGGACTACTGCAAAATAGCACCTTCCCATAGTAGTTGTGACTGCCTGCCGAAGCTAGTAGTCAACACTCATCCTGGATAGAAAGGAAGTTCCCAAAGATCCGACCCTAGTTGACTAGCTATTGGCAAATGCTGGCTGCTGAATCGGGAAAGTCACTTTCTGTGGGGTATACCACTGGTAGGTTGCATATACTCCCAGCAGGTGACCCTCTACCCATTCACATATGGGCAGTAATAATTGAACTGAATTTTAAAAAAAGACAAGAACATAAAATTGGGAGGAGGTAGGGGGGTTGTTCCAGAGGCATGGAAAAGTTGATAGGCCAATGTATACATTTGTGAACAAAGATCTGAAAAGAGATATGCCAAATGTTAATCAACTGTGGTTATTCTCCTTTTGGTGAACTCAGAGGCATTTAATAATTCTACGTACATCTCCAATTTTTAACTTCTATATAACAAATAAGCTATTCATAGTTTTTATTATTATGTTACCTCCCTCATTATTACCAGCATCTGTAGCTCAATGTCTAAAATCCTAATCAACCGTATTTTCTATTTCCCTAAAAGAGCACATCTGTATTCTCTTACCTGGTCCTGAGAGACGATTTCTGTGTTATAATCCAGAACATTACTAAGCACATAACAGCTCATGCTCTTTCTGGATTCGTAGTCAAAGTACTCAAAAAGTGGGTGGAAATGCTTTAATTTTAAGACTGTTAATATATTGTTGTAAGTATCAACAGGTATCTTCAAAAGTCTGGTAAGCTCCTTTGAAACTGCACTACTGGTAGCAATACTACAAAGAGAAAAACAGCAACCCTCTCATGAATAAAATTAATCTTTATAACAGAGCACTTGTTTCACATATTTAAAAAATAAATCTTTACCACCTATGGCAGGCAGAGGAGTTGGCCCCAGGGTCATGAGAGTAGGAAAACTGCTGCAACACTCAAGAAAACAGGTCCTGCACCTAACCTGGGCAACAGGGTAGAGCTGGCCCTGCTTCCAGGGGTTGCTGGTGAGCCAGCCCCAAGATGGGGAGAGCAGGAGAACCCTCAGGCTGACCAGCTCAGATCTCTCTCAGGCCCAGACCCAGGGCTTTGAATTGGCCCACTCCAACATTTGTTGATGGAACTGCTGGAGTACATGAAGGGGCCCAATCCCACAGATCCAAAACTACAAGATCTCCATGACATATGACAACAAGAGAATATCTGAGAGGAGTCCCAGTGAGGTAGCAGAAGCCAGAGGCCTTGTACCAGACCAATGAGTCTTTGCGATGAACATTTGCAAAGAAGTGTGGACAAAAGGGTATACCATGAGATACATACACTGTAACACACTATAGCTTTCACGAGATTTTTTTGAGGAGAGGTTGCAAGGCTGGAGGGGATGGGGGGGGATGAATAGGACTGGGGTGCATGGTGTGAAATTCACAAACTAGTAAAATGTTTTTAAAAAATTCATTTACACATTTAAAGAAATAGGTCAAGCAAATTGAGAAAATAATACGCTTAATTTCTTCTGTTTCAAAATGATCTCCTCTCAAAACAAATATAGCCAGGTCTGGCTTACTCCTGTAGTTACTGTATGTAGGAGGATAATAGAAGCTCTAAGCTAGCCTAGACTACACAGCAACATTCCATCTTAAAACAAAACACAAAAGCAAGTCAAAGAGAGGATAAAGATGCCTATTTAAATACACACACTTCTTTATCCACTACAGTTCTATTGATAACAGCTTCTAATGCATGAACAAGTGGTCTTACAGGGACACTTAAGGTAACTGTTGACAATTTGATGTTTCTCGGAAAATTGTTTTAAGTGATACATTGGTTCCTAGGATAAATAGCAATTATTATGAAGAAAGAACGTAGGAGAAAAATCCATGCAAAAACCATCAAGAAAAATCTTATCTGGTGACTCATGGAGACCAAGTTGAATTTAACAGGCAGCATACTGTAGAGGAGCATTCTCTGAGGCTGAGGCATATTTTAGCATTTATAAGACCTTAAACACTGGAATTTCGGGTTAGTTTAGTAACTTTTACTTTCAAGCTCATCTTGGAGGGATAAAGGGGAAAACAGACATCGTTAAATTTCCTCTTACTTATGTTAAAGATCTGTACTATTTTTTCAGTTCACAAGAAAATGAAAATAACTAATAAAAGGGGATAAAGGGGAAAGAAATTTTCCTGCTGTGTCTGAACCAATGGGTGGAAACTAGAAAAGAAAAAACAGTACAAGAACACCTCAAAATTACAAATAACTTAGAGAAAAGCAGGAAGCCTAATTAAGGGACTCAAGGGGCAACTGTTGAGGAAGATCTATATAATAACATCAAAATGCCTAAAGTGGCCGGGCAGTGGTGGCTCATGCCTTTAATCCCAGCACTTGGGAGGCAGAGGCAGGTAGATTTCTGAGTTCGAGGCCAGCCTGGTCTACCGAGTGAGTTCCAGGACAGCCAAGGCTATACAGAGAAACCCTGTCTCAAAAAAAAAAAAAAAAAAAAAAAAAAAAAACCAAAAAAAATAAAATAAAATAAAATAATAAAAATGCCTAAAGTGAATCCCAATACTCAAGGAAATGAGAGGCAGTAGGGGATCTCTTGAGTTCTAAGTTCTGGGCCAGCCTGGTTTACAGAGCAAGTTCCAGAATAGCTAAGGCTACACAGAGAAACCCTGTCTCCCCCTGCTCCCCACCCAAAAAAAGCCTAAGTAACCCTGTAGGGACCACAGGTCTCAGACATTAGGACGGAGGGGGCATCCAGTGTAGTGAACATTACTCTTTTCTCAAAAGTATTATTAAAACCAAAGCCCAAATAAGAAAAAAATATTTAAATCATTTTGTTACTTCAAATGCATACACATGCCCCTAATTTTTTAGCCTAAATATACATATGGCCTTATTTTTCACAATTTACTCATCTGCAGAAAACCTTTTTCTTTTTTGCAGGAGTTTTTTTTTTTTTTTTTTGGGGGGGGGGTGGTTGATGATGTTTCCCTACTCGTTTAAAACCTTGCTCATTCTTGATGCTGAAAAGACGGCTCAAAAAGTTAAGAGCACTGGTCTTAAAAGACCCTGTTTCTATCAACAGCATGGCAGCTTGTAACTGTCTGTAACTTCAGTTTCAAGGTATGTTAACCCTCCCACCCCTTTTATCCTCTGAAGGCACTAGGTACACACATGATACATATACATACATTCAGGCAAAACACTTATACACATGAGTACAATAGTAAAGACAAAAAAAAAACCTAGTTCAGGAAAGGATCTGAATTTGAGACACTGAACTTTGAAGACTGTCTACAGACCTCAGAGACCACTACTTCACTACTGCACATGAGGAAGCAAGCAGCTAGCAAAACTTCCTATCCTGTTTAGAGCCAAACAGGAAAGCCTCAGCATATACTTCAAACAAGACAATGCTAACATTCAAAGAAAACTGAGAAAATAAACTAACAGAATGCCAAGAATTTTTTTTCAATGGGGTAGACACTTGCTACTAAGCCTAGCAACCTGAGTTCTACCCACAGAACCCACCTGGAAGAGACAAACAACTGCAGCAAGTTTTTCTCTGATCTCCACATGTGCATATATTCTAACTCCCTCCCCAACAAATAAATGTAATTTAAAATTTTTTAAATGTTATTTTGACTTACTGTTCAAGGTTAAGTTTATTGAATATCTCCACTGTTGTTTCTAGAACTTTATCAACATAGTCCACACGATCAGGGTAACATTTCATAGCAAGATTAATGAGAGAGACTTGTAAAGATACAACATCCTCTGATGGCATGTCTTGTCTGGACTGCAATGTTTAGAAAATCATATAATTTATTTTAAACAATTACAAAAAAGATACATCAATAGAAAAGTTTCAAGGTCAAAAACTTAGAGAAAATACTATACACACCTGTATCACTGTAGCCACCTGCTGTGAAAATATGTCAAAAAGTTTAATCTCAGCTGGGATTCCAGGTCCATCTTCACGATGAGCAAATAAAGCTAATCTAAAAAAGAAAACATTTTTTTCTTTTTTTAAGATATGGGAATCTGAACAGTGGATTCATTTTTTCTTTATTGCTTTTCTGTATTTTCTGAGTCTATTTCTGAGAACATTAAGAATGGCTTTTAAGATTAGAGCTAAAATACCAAGACATTACTATTAATTTCTGGTGAATTAAATTCCAAACAAGACTGTGGAAATTCAGCCTAGATGCATAGCATAGTGATCAAAGGAAATTATCTTAACAATAAATGTTACTGTTGTTCCATGGGGGATGGGGGAGTTAAAATAAGAGCTACAGTGTAAGACTTTTTATTCAATCTCTTAACTAAAGTTTTGTTGATGATGCCTTATTCCATTGGCAATCATGTTTACTTACTGATTCACTTACCTTATACAGTACAACCTAGCCTAGAATTCATGGTACTCCTGTCTCTACTTCATCTGGGGTTACACCCAGATGGAATAAATAGAGGCTGTAGAGATGGCTCACTGGTAAGAGTACTTACTTACTACTCTTGCAGAGAACCCAAGTTCAGTACCCAGCATCTATATGGAACTGCGAGAAATAATGTTAAGTTTTATAACCTGCATCTTAAGCTATTCAGAGTTGTGCATACTGCATTATCTGTCAAGGTCAGAACTGCACCTACATTTTGTTATGCAGAAAAAACCCACCACTGATTGGGATTGCTAAATGACATTACTCTACACAGAAAAATCTGATTAACCATCTTTCTTTAAGAGTGGGCCCAATAAGCATGCAATGTATACTGTCCAAGACAATCTGGAGACCTCTGCTCTGTTAATTCCTAGAGCTTAAGACTAGTAAATTTATTAGACACCCATATGTGTATATGTGTGTGTGTGTATATGTGTGTGTGTGTGTGTGTGTGTGTGTGTATATATATATATATATATATATATATATATATATATTCTGCTAAAATAAATCTTTGGTGTTGTTTGTAACTTTATAATGATATATGCTCACAGCAGGATAAATTATGTATTATTTATCATGTAGCAAGGCTACTATGCAAGTCATTCATTACACACATTATCAAAAGCCATGTTATACATACATATACATTATGCATATGTGTATATGCACATGTATTTATATAGATATAAATGTTAAATATATTACACATATATAAACATATACATAATATGTAAATATATAAAATATAGAAATATATTACAATAATTTTATATATTTATATATGTATATAAATATATATTTACACATACACTAAAAAAGTTTTAGTTTTAAACCTGGGGCTGTGTATGTGTAAATGCAAGTGTCTATGGAATCCAGAAGGAGTGCCAGGTGCCCTAGAACTGGAGCCTCAGGCAATTGTGAGCCATCAGTGTGGGTGCTGGGAACTCAACTCTTCAAGAGCAGTACGTGCTCTTAACTGCTGAGCTAATCCCAATTTTTATGTTTTATCAATTAAAACCAATGGCTAAAAAACTATACTTAAAGGGGATCTACTAAAAATGTGATTCTTAAAAATTCTTCTTTATGAAAATGTGACAGCAGAATGATTACTTATGCATTCTTAATCATTCTTATGTTGTTGCTAGTTTTAAAAAAAACTAAATCAAGTAAGTTACCCCTGAAAGATAATTTACATTAATTGTGTGAAATTTTGTTCTTCAATAAACTCTGGACAAGGAAAGGTCTGCACAATAAAGGCTGTCTCTCTGTCTCTCTCTCCATCAGTTAATAGATTAAAGAATTCATTGTAAACCAGGTATGGTGACTTATGTCTAAAGAAATTCAAGGTCATCCTCACATACAGGCAGCCTGAACTACATAAAGAAAAAAATCCAAAAACTTAAAAAAAAAATACCACCTCAACATGCCTTCAAATGAAAAGGTAAACCTTCACACTTAAATCAAGCAATTGAGTGCTAAATTCTCTATAGCAAAATGATGTTAAAATCAGTACTTAAAGAAATCATAGAAACAAATGATTCATGAAAATGTTATAAGTTTCTTATTTCCATTTCAGAGCATTTACTTCCAGTACAGAACAGTCTTACCTGTCAATTAAAGCAATGATTATGTTTTTCACATTTACATTTTGGTGTAACTCAGCACAAGCTCTAAGAAAAGGATTCAAAGTCTGGAGATGGAACTCATCGGGAAAAACCTAAAAGTCAGATATGATTAATCGATACAGGGAAAAAAACTTCACAAAATATTCTGATCTTATGAATGGTGTATAAAACCATTACTTATAAAAAAATAATCCTATATAGTTAAAATCAAAACCAGAAATATTCCATTTCCAGCATACAAGTAAGTCTAATAAAAATCTTGAAAACTCAAGATTATTTTCCTACTTTTTTGAGAAAACAAAACAGATTATTAGTACAAAGACCAAGTTTGAAAATGGAAATTTCTGAAGGAAGTTTTCTATTCAATAAAAACTTTTTTTTCCCTAAGATTTTTCCCCCCTTGTTCTGAGACATGGTTTAGGCACACTGGACAGGCTGGCCTTAAACTCAGGGCTTCATCCTCATAAGTGGCTGGCACTATAGGCCACGTGCCTCTACACTAGGCTTAGGATTTCTTTTTCCCCAAACAAAAATGAAAATAAAAATCCTTTTAAGAATTAATGTTCTCGTGTTTTAAAAGTTAAATGAAGAATAAACATAAATATAAAAGCTCAAAAAAAAAAAGAATTAATGTTCTCTTACTTACCTGAATGATACACTCCATGAGATATTCTTGAGCCAAAGCATCTCTACAATTGACAACTTGCTCCAAAATGCCTGTTAAAACAATCTAAAAATAGCAAAGAAAAAAAAAGGTAAGCTAAAAATTATTTTGAAAATCCCAAAGTACTCCTCTAGCAATACAATGAACATGAAAATCATTTTGTATTGCTCTCATCCATACTTCAATGTTTAACTTTAAAAAATAACATTATTAAATATAAAAACTTTGTTACATAAAAAGTAAGGTTTTTTTTTTAAACAGTTTGTGCTTTTTTTGTCCTAACAAATCTTCAACTAATCTAAGATCATGAGGATTTCCCTTGTGTTTTCTTCTAGAAATTTTAGATTATATATGTCTCTGATCCACTTTTGTAGAGCTTCTACTGTGTAAATAGTAATGGTCAAGACATAAAAGTTTCTTTGTTTACACATACTAAGTGGATATTCAATTGTTCCAGAGTAATTTAGTTACCTGGGCAGGCATATGTCTTTAATCCCAACACTCAGCAAGCAGATCTCTGTGAGTTCAAAGCCATCCTAACCTACATAGGACAACCTAATTTCCAGGACAGTCAGGACTACAGAGAGACTGACCCTGCCTCAAACGAAAATAGTAAGTTTGCCTTTGCACTTTAAAAATTAACTGCAGGGCTAAAGATGCAGCTCAGTTGGCAGAGTAACTCTCTAGAACTCACTTAGGAGGAGTAAAAGTTGAAGGCCATCCTTGACTACAAAATGAGTTGGAGGCCAGCCTGAACTACCTCAGATGATCAGAGGAGAGGGAAAAAGAAAAAAAGAGGCCAATATGTGAGTCAATAATGGACTATCTCATCCAAGGATTGACAAATCTAATTCACTGCCTGAATTTTTGGGGTTGTTTCGTATTTTTGGTGCTATGGATCCAAATCCAGAACCCAACACATGTTAAATAACAGCCAAACTGAGCTACACTCTAAAATGTCAATGGGATCAAGCCCTGCCCTGCTCATTTTCTTCATGTTTTTCCTGTTTTTGCCTATACCCATCTAGTTTACTACTTATAATAACTTACAAAACTCAAAAATACTTACCATCTAGCCTTTTACAGAAAAAGCTTTGCTGGGAGCTGGTTAAAACCACTGGCTGCTCTTCTAGAGAACCTGGGTTCGATTCCCAGCACCCACATGGTGCTCACAATCATCTGTAACTCCAGTTCCGGGGGATTTGACACCCTCTTTTGGCCTCTGGGCACAGACACACATGTGGTACATAAACATACACACTAGCAAAAAAGAAAAAAAAAAAAAGCCTCACACACACACTTTTTTAAGTCTTTAGAAAAGTGTGAAGACCTACTTTATTCCCCTTCACTGACTAATGTGTCCGTCCCTTTCGTCACTCCCCCTGTATGCTTCTCTCCACTGGGGTCTTAGTCAGGGTTTCCATTGCTATGATGAAACACCATGACCAAAAGCAAGCTGGAGAGGAAAGAGTTTATTTGGCTTACACTTCCAGATCATAGTTTATTACTGGAGGAAGTCAGGATAAGAACTCAAGCAAGGCAGGAACCTGGCGGCAGGAGTTGATACAGAGGCCATGGAGGGATGCTGCTTATTGGCTCACTTCTCCTGGCTTGCTCAGGCTGCCTTCTTATAGAAGCCAGGACTACCAGCACAGGGATGGCACCACCCACGATGGGCTGCACTCCCCAACCCCCCACTGATCACTAATTGAGAAAATGCTATCATAATGCTGGATCTCATGGAGGCTCCTTTCTCTGTGATGACTCTAGCTTGTGTCAAGTTGACACACAAATACAGCAGCACCACTGGTATATGTCATTACCACAAACTACCTTCTCTTCAGTGAAAGTGAACTTATTAGGTCCGTTTGTCCTAGTCTTTCAGAACTGCTGTGGGTATTATAGGTATTATAGGTTCTCTTCTCTTTCTCACATATTTTACAATCAGTTTATTGCTTTATAAAACAGTCAGAGAGGTAGATATGACTGAAGCTGCACTGAATCTATAGTTATATTGAGTAAAACTGCTACCTTGACAATACTGACTCTTAACCCATAAACATGGTAGTACTTTTAATTAGATCTTTCTTAGTAAAAACACAGTTAAAATATTTTTCAATTTGACAAAAGATATATTTAAAATAAGATTTTTAGTTTATATCTCACAATGTAAGAAAAAATAACAAAAAAGATAAAAACCTGTTTGTAACGTTCCACATTTACACCTTCCAACTGACTAAGGCGCACCAAATTTGTTCCGACTAAAATTCTCAGTTCTTGTCTCTCTCGTTCTCTTTTTTCTCTATCTCGACTATGTCCTTGATGCTGCATCCGCACCCAAAGCTTATTCATTTCTGCAAAGTTGAGTAGTACAAAATCCATGGAATCACTGATGTCACCAGTTGTTTCTTCACTGCCAAGAAAAAGTGAGAAAAATCTTTATACACATGACAGAATCAACTTACTACTCGCCCATTCATTTCCTTCTTCTACAAATACTCATGCTTCAAAAAGCCATTTTCAACTTCATTTCATTTGTAAATGTTAAATTTCAAGAAAAAACTCTAGCATAAAAAATAAACAGTAGGGGAGAACACAATACATTTAAGGGGCAAATCACTTTCCATGACTCCCTAGTGTGAGCTCCCTGGACTTTGTCCTTACAGCAACTCACTAGAATATAAAAATATGTGCTCAATTTGGCAGCACACACACTAAACGGAAGCAGTACGGAATCAGCATGGCTCCTACAGTGATGAGCAATCGGTGAAGCACCCATATTTTCAGGGAGCATCGCAGGGCTTCCCATGGTGCTGACAGCTTATGCTACTCTTCAGTGACTACATTTCTTACAAAAAACTCAAGAATGCATGGTGACAGTTTCACTAAAGGGGGGTCAGTATGGAGGGCACTGTACTGAGCATGACGGCTTCCCAGCTCTCACCATAAAGAATCCAACTACAGCTGAATCTTTCCATATCCTGACAGGACTAATGTCCAACCAAAGGTAACTGATTAAAAAACAAAAATTAAAAATTTTGAAAAGACCCCAAAACTTGACATTTGAGGTACACTGATAATAAATGCTGCTTTATTGTTAGATATTCTGGCTTCAAATGGAAGATGAGCTTTATGAAGAAAGACCTTATTTTTCTACATCTTCCAAGACAGGGAACTTAGTTTTTCAAATATTTTACTGATTGCCTAATGTTTAAAATTTAGAGTCAAATTATAATAATAAAAATAACTTCATCCTCTTTGTATACTACTAAATCTTTTATGTATGGTTTAACTTAATAAATCATAATAAGTAGTAGTAGCAGCAGCAACAGCAGTAGTAAATGATTCTTGGCATAGTGACAAGACTAATATGGACATTTGGGAAGCAAAAGGAGAAGGATTACATGCTCAAGGCAAGCATGAGTCATACAGTGAGAATCTTTTTCAAAATGAAAAAGAATGGAAGGCTGGTAAGGTGGTTCAGAGGGCACAGACACTCATCATATAAGCCTGGTATTCTGAATTTGGTCCCCAGAACCCATGTAAAGTTAGAAGAAAAGAATCAACTACAAAAAGTTATCTTCTGACCATCACACACACACCATGGCACACATTCACACAGGCAAACATGCACAAACCTATCGTCATACACATATACATAATAATGTATTTTTAAAGGGACTGGTACAGATTTAAAAAACCTATTGATTTATTAGTGTTAGAAATTTAAA
The DNA here is from genome assembly GCF_011762505.2 of Arvicanthis niloticus. Taxonomy (NCBI): domain Eukaryota; kingdom Metazoa; phylum Chordata; class Mammalia; order Rodentia; family Muridae; genus Arvicanthis; species Arvicanthis niloticus. Next base: position 70,631 of record NW_023045948.1, read on the forward strand.
AAACAGATAAGCTTTAAATAAAAGGGTCAATTCTTCAATGATTATAATTATAGAAATTATTAGTTCTTGAATCTAGGGACCCATCACATAAAAAGTTTACCACACCTAGCAGCAATCTGCCATTGCTGGGAGAAAAAGTTGTCATGGATTTTAATGCTAGAATGGAGGCCACAAAAAAAATAGAGGTCTCTATAAACTATTTTTAGTTTCTTCCCCCCAGTAGTTAACACCTTTAAAAGTCACACTTACAAAGATTATCTAATGTAATGGGAGCATGTTCTAAACTATATTAGATACCTGTTATCTCATTATTTAAGCATCTACATGCAGGCGAGCTAATGAAAATTCAAGGCCAGCCTAGGCTACAGTGAGTACCAGCCACTCAAGGCCACATAGCAAAATCCTGTCTTAAAACAAAATAGCCGGGCAGTGGTGGCACACGCCTTTAATCCCAGTGCTTGGGAGGCAGAGGCAGGTGGATTTCTGTGTTCGAGGTCAGCCTGGTCTACAGAGTGAGTTCCAGGACAGCCAGAGATACACAGAGAAACTCTGTCTTAAAAAAAAAAAAAGAAAGAAAAAGAAAAAACAAAACAAAAAAATACTAAATTTTAAAAAGCAGATTCTAATATAAAGAATTTTTCTAAATATATAACTGAATATGGGTACATTTTATCTCATACCACACATACTGAATTATATATCTCAATGAAAGTCTACACACAAAATAGCACATGAATTTGAGCAGGAAAATGACTGACACCTATGTTCTTATTTCTGCATACTTTTCTACAACTGTAAGCCATTTTTCTATGGGGTTGGCGGAGCCACTACAACTAACCCAAGATTACTTACTCTGTTGGCTCTCCTTCATCAGGTAAAATGTTCCTAGTACACTGAAGAAGATAATTTCGAAGAAACAAACCCCTTAGCGGATGCTGCACACCACGGCACATTTCTACCAAATCTTTCAAAATATCTTTCCTGGATTGAGGAAATGACTTGACATATACAACTCCAACTGTGATCAAGAGATAACTAAAAGTAAAAAAATTCATTTGATTAGAGACAGAGTATGTAAAAACTTGACTGTACTCAAACACACTACACACATTAAATAAACAAGACAGAAACTATATTATCTTAAGCAGTATTCTTTAGGGGGAGAAAAATCACCTAACTTTTTAAATATAACTACAAAAAATATTTGAAAACAAATCACTGACTGATCCCAGTGGTCAGTCTCCTTACTCGTGAAGAATATGATCCAAGAATATGATCCAAGATACCTATCTGCTAACTGAAACTGCAGCTGGTATGTGCCATCATCTTCTCTTACACATACACATTTATAAGTTTATTAATTAGTCAAGGTGATCAACCACAATAACTAACACAACAGCTGTTACGGTGTGTTGTAACAAAAGGTAACATAAGCGAACGATGTCTCCCCTCTATCTTTCTATGCTGTATTCACCATTCTTGCAATGATGTGCGATGATGCAATGACTATGAATGAGAATAAAGTAGGTGAGTGAACATGAGGTAGCATTAGGCTATCTCAGCAGCACAGCTATCCCAACAAGCAAGATGGCTACTAAGTGCCTAAAAGGGTAGAAGCATATACAGTATGCTCAACAAAAGGATGAGTCACACCCCCAGAAGAACCATAAAAAGTTTTATCAGGCTACTTAAAATAGTGCAGAAATTTAAACTTAATTACTTCTAGCATTTTTCTTTTAATATTCTTAGACTATGATGACTATGGTTGCTTATGGAAATTGCTACTGAATTTTTTTTCTTTTTGATGTTCTCATACACACACTCGCTCTTTCTTACTATGGAAGGCCCAGCTGACTTAGATGCTTGCTATGTAAACTAAGTTGCCCTTCAACTTGCAGCAATGTCTCTGCTGCTAAGCGCTGGGATTACAAGTATATGACACCATGCCTGCCTTTTAAATAAAGCCAATATTAGCTAGTCACGGTGCCTCATGCCTGTATTCTCAGCATTTGGGAGACTGAGCCAGGAGGATCATAAATTCAAAGCAATGAGATGCTGTCAAAAAAAAGGGGGTGATTTCTGAAAAGAAAAAAATATATAAGGCAAGAAATGCAAAGAAATGTTAACTAGCATTAACTTTGTTGTTGTTGGATGAGACTTGACTGCAACACAAGGCCTAGAAAGTGTGGCTATAACAGACATTAATTACTTACAGCCTTGGAATAATGTTTCCAGCATACTGTACAAGTTCATAGAGATCAGCCACCTTTCTTCCTTTAGCAAATTCATCAGTCAGGTAGACCTCCAAGTAGTGCAGTTCATCAGAAATAGCCATATCTTTTAATTATGATTAAGGATTAAGAATAAAGGTAAATTAATTTTTAAAAAAACAATAAAACAAAACCAAAAAAAAATACCCCAAAAACAAACTTTGCGATTACTGTGGAATAATTAAAACTATTAGTCAGGGCTAGCGATATAGCTCAGTAGTGCCAGCATTTACGTCTCACAAGAAGAGCTTTGTCTTTGATTTCCATCACTGACAAAACAAAACAAAAATGCACACACTGTGGACTGCTGACATAGAGAGAGGTCCGTGGCTATAATACGAGGTACTCATGCGGCTATAGCTAGAGGACCACGAGTTCAAAACAAAACTCACTGATAAAGTACTTTACATTAGATGAATATTAAAAGGGAAGAGAAAATTTCATTGGCTTTTATGACTTTAAAATAAAGATCCACTGGGCTGTAGAGATGGTTCAGGAGGAAAAAAAAAAAAAAAACCCCACCTGCTGCTCTTACAGTGCATTTGGGTTCAGTTTCTAATACCCACATGATATAATAGTTCAGAACCATCCCTATTTCCAGTTTCAGGGAATCTGATAATCTCTTTTGACTACCCTGGGCACCAGCTACATACACACATGCAATGCCAACAGCCATATACATAAAAATAATTTAATTTTTTCAAGCTAGTATAGTAGCACATGTCTGAAACCAGCACTCAGGCAGAAGAACAGTAAGTTCAAAGCCAGCCTGAGATATACCATAATACATTGTATTATCAAAAAAAAAAAAAAAAAAAAAAAGACCCAACCAACCAACCAACCACTTCCCAGATACTTGGGAGGTGGAAGAAGAGGATCAGCTGAACCCCAGAGCTCATCATCTTAAAGGGGAACTGAGGGGCAATGCCAGGCATGGTGGCATGCACCTGTAATCCCAGCACACAAGAGACAGATGCAGGAGGATCACTGTGAGTTAAGAGGCCAGGGAAGACTATACAACAAGATCTTACCTCAAAAACAACAAGAAGAAAAACCTGGAAAACAAATGCCACTAATGGCTTCAATTTTTTTTCAAAAATTAAGAGCAATCTATTTTGAGAAACTTAAGCATATGGGTATGGATTTAGTTCAATTGGCACATTGCCTGTCTAAGATTAAGGTCAATAGCCAACACTGCCGAAAGAAAGAAAGAAAGAAAGAAAGAAAGAAAGAAAGAAAGAAAGAGAAAGAAAGAGGAAGAGGAGGGGGAGGAAGGAGAAAGAAAGAAAGAAAGAAAGAAAGAGAGAGAGAGAGGGGGGGGAAGGAAGGAAGGAAGGAAGGGAGGGAGGGAGGGAGGGAGAAAGAGGAGGGGGAAGAAGGAGAGAGGAAGGAGAAAGAAAGAAAAAGAAAGAAAGAAAGAAAGAAAGAAAGAGGGAGGGAGGGAGGAAGGAAGGGGGAGGGGGAGGGGGAGGGGGGGAGGGGGAGGGGGAGGGGGGAGGGGGAGGGGGAGGGGGAGGGGGAGGGGGAGGGAGAGGGAGAGGGAGAGGGAGAGGGAGAGGGAGAGGGAGAGGGAGAGGGAGAGGGAGAGGGAGAGGGAGAGGGAGAGGGAGAGGGAGAGGGAGAGGGAAAAAGACAGGAGGAGAGGGAGAGGGAGAGAGGGAGAGGGAGAGGGAGAGAGGGAGAGGGAGAGGGAGAGGGAGAGAGGGAGAGGGAGAGGGAGAGGGAGAGGGAGAGGGAGAGGGAGAGGGAGAGGGAGAGGGAGAGGGAGAGGGAGAGGGAGAGGGAGAGGGAGAGAGGGAGAGAGAGAGAGAGAGAGAGAGAGAGAGAAAAGAAAAGGGTAAGGGGAGGTTTCTTCTTGGAAACAAGGAGGCACTGTTCTCATTTAGAATCTGCGTGGAGAAGGACTATTTTGTCTAAAAAATAATAGAACTGACTCCACACATTTTCAACAAAGAACAAAAACCAGGCATGATGGTTCACCCTATAACTCAGCATTTAGGAGGCTGAAGCAGGAGGGCTGCTGTGAGTTTGAGGTTACCCCGGGCTAAGAAATAAGCATCCATTTCAGAGGAGGGGGAGAAAAAAGAGCACTACCTGCTTTTCCAAAGGACCTGGGCTCAAATTCCAGTATAGTGGTTTGCAACCATCTGTGACTACAGCTCTGGGGGGATCCAATGCCTTCTTCTGGCCTCTGCAGTCACTAGTCATGAGTGTGGCCCAGATACATACACACATGCAGATAAAACACTCATAGATATAAAGTAAAATAAATAAATCTAAAAAAAAATTTAAACTATAGAGTATAAATAAAGGCCTTAAAGGCCCTCCCACTCTCAAGAGTTCTTCTCTCACTTTTTTCTTTTTCTTTCTTTTTTTTTTTTTTTTTTTGGTTTTTCGAGACAGGGTTTCTTTGTGTAGCCCTGGCTGTCCTGGAACTCACTTTGTAGACCAGGCTGGCCTCGAACTCAGAAATCTGCCTGCCTCTGCCTCCAAGTGCTGGGATTAAAGGCATGCACCACCACTGCCCAGCTTCTCTCACTTTTCTTAATAAATCTGTATTGGTTCTGCTTTAAATACAAATCCAGCAGCAAGAACAAAATTGGTCTTATCAAGAAATAAATATGATAAGCCAAGAGGCAGAGGCAGGTGGATCTATGTGCATTCCAGGACAGACTGGTCTGCAGAGAGTTCTACGAAAAGCTACATAGAAGAAAACAAAAACAAAAACAAAAAAAAAAAAGAAAAAAAAAAACCAACAATAAATAAAATGTTTATCCAAGTGTTTATCCTTCAACAGACAAAGGATACAAAGTTCATAGTAACTCTTTGGTGATAACATTGAAGTCCGGAGCTCTCCAAGCATGTTAGAAGCATGTTTCAAAGCATCCATCAGCTTGTTTTTGTCCTACAGAAATACCAAAAAAATTGATGAGAATGCTTAACTTAACTAAACATTTATCTTGGTTCTATTTAGCCAAAAATCTGTTACATAGTTCTAAGAATCTACAGCACTTATTTTAGTCACATAAAAGTCAACTTCACAAGTTTCTCTTTATTGAAAATCTAAAAAAAAAAAAAAAGCCTACCTCCTCACCTTTAAATAAAGCTTGCAAGGCTTCCATAACTAAGATAGCATGTTTCATTGAGTAACTTCAAACTTTTCAACCTCTATAAACAAGGAAACTACTTCCAAAAGTCCACATTTGACCTGCAGTCAAGAAAGTAGGCATGCTAATGCAAGATAACTATCTTAACAATGGCTTTGTCCCGAACTTCAGGCTCTTTGCAGCTTGTGCAGTAATTATCCATGTAAGTCTTTCCTCGTGTTCTTCAAGGTTTCATAACCACCATATGCACCACTTCACTCATAGAGATAGAATTGAGACACAGTAAGAAACATTTCTCATGCTCAGAAAGAGAAACAAACAAGAGAAAACCCATTTTCTATTATATGACATTTACTTTTCTTTCCAATTTCATTAATAAGAAAATCAAAACAATAAGGCAAAAGAGAATATTAAACTTCAGAAAATGTTAAGAAAATGGACTAAGGAGATGGCTCATGAGTAAAGTGCTTCCTGTGTATGGGTCTGAATGTGAATTCCCACCACCCAGGTCAAACAACTGGGCACTGCAGCACACATCTGTCATCCAAGCACTAAGGAGGAAGACAGCAGATCCCTGGGGCTCACAGGTAGTCTAGCCTATTCAGTGGACTCAAGAGATTAGAGATGCCATCTCAGAAATAAGATGGAAAGAGAGGTAAGGAAGGACCACTGGTGTTTAGGACCCTGCTATTGTCACTCACACTCCAAGATCAGGGAGGAAAATCAGAAGTTAGAGACCCTGCAGCTGTCACTATTGAAGCCAGGTAGTAGGCAAAGACTTAGGAACTCACTGCCAGTCATGATTTAAGGTCACAGAAGGCACCAAGACGTAGTTTCCCATTACTGGTTGCATTCTGAGATCAGAAAATGTATGGAGGCTTGGGAACCACTGCCAGTGGCACTCTGAGGTCAAGGAGGGAACAAGGGGCTAGAAAGATGGTTCAGAAGTTAAGAGCACTTGCTGCTCTTCCAGAGGACCCAGGTTCAATTCCCAGTACCTACATGGCAGCTCATAGATATCTGTAACTCCAGTCCTAGGTGATCTGACAACCTCTTCTGGCCTCTAAGGGTTCCAAGTACACATACCACTCAGATACACATGTAGGAAAAATATTCACACATACAAAATATAATAAGACATGGACAGGCCCTAGAACTTTAGCCCCGACACCAGGTAACGGAGTAAGGTCAAGGAACTTGCTGAGACTCTTGCCAAAGCTGGTCTCCACTTAGTTCTATTTCACTTCTGATGAGTGGATAAAGAAAACATGGCACATATAAGCACAACTGACTTTTACTTGGCTGTAAAGAAAGATGAAGTTTACAGGTAAATAGATGGGACTGGAAAAAAATAAATCATGCTGAATAAGGTAACAAATATCCAGAAAGACAAAAACATTTCCATGTTCTTTCTCATATGTGCATCTTTGCTTTCAATCTTTGTATGCATTAAACTAGAAATACCTGTAGAGAGTAAGAAACTAGAAAGGGGCTTTAGGGTAGTAGTAGGGTACTGAGGAGGTGGAAGGTAGAAAGGCCTTAAGGAAAAGGGTACAGGAGAACAAAGTGGTATGGAAGTGGGAAAAGAGTGAGAGGGGTAGGAAAGATTTACATAAGGAAAGGGATGAGACAAGAGGGAAGGGTGGAGGAGAAAGTAGGATAGCTAACACTAAGGATGTATGAAGAAGCTATATGGTAACTCATTACTTCAAGCTTACTTAAGAATATGTAATTCCTATAGTTTAACTGAGGTACCCTACACAGGGAGATAATAGTCCTTTCAGAAACCATAGGTTACTAAACAAAAAGTCTTAAGCCAGGTATAGGATATCTCTCTATGAGTGTTGGTCAACAAGGTCCCAGAAGCCCCCCAAACAATACAGGCTATTGCTACTACTCATGTTTTCCCCACCAGAACTTGATGATAGGATCCTAGTGCTGAAAAGAGCACATACTCCAGTTGCAGTACTTGGGAAAATCAAACTATTAACTTGTAGGGCACTGAGCTGAGAGACAACCAGGTGTCTGGTTGAACGAGCTTCAAACCCCGGGGACCCTTCAGGGACGGTAGGCCATTCAGCTCTGTTCCTGGCCCCCTGGCTCTCTCAGCTTCCGCCCTTCACAGCTTCACAGCCCCTCCCTCAGAGAGGTTGAGAGGTCTACGACCATTGGGCCATTGGGTCACGTAGGAATGGTGCCCCAGGCTCTCCTCACATGCATATGAGGCATCCCCAAAACCTCAGACTAAGCCAATGAGGTTACCTGCTGCTAAAACCTTCACCCACCCCAAACTGTATATATTGAGCTTAATTGAGAAGCGCACACAAGAACCATCCAGGTGTCCGAGACCTTCCATCGTTGACCCACCGCGCCCTTCCCTGCTACCTAGCCGACACTTCCCTGGCTTAACAAAGAGCTGTAACGCTTGGCATCCCGCTGGCTCTCCTCAGAGCCTGCCTGGACTGCCCGGGCTGCCTCCTTGTCAGCTAGTCGGCTCCTTATCGGCCTAGCTGAGCCTGGACCGGCTCAGCGGGGAGAAGCAGGGGCGACACCTGGAGGAGACTGGTCAGTGACGGAAGGCAGGGGAAGGCAATCTCCCCTCCCTGCTCGTGCCTGCCCCCAGCCAGGAGACTGTCGTGGGACACCCTCCAGGACCCGGGTCCTACATTAACTGATCAAAAAGCTTCCTCTCAAAGGGCTAATAATGCCAGAAGGTATGACACTACAGGAAGAAAGTCATCAATATCCAGATGGGAATCACTGATGGTACAATAATAATCGGCCTGGCAATTTGTGTCCATTGGTATAATAGTCATTGTTATAGAAGTAACCAAACACTTCTTAATTGGATTTAAGGCCCTCTTCACAGTACTATAAACCTCAACAACTCATGACTGGAGCTGTTAAAAGTATTTGTTGCTCTTGTACCAGACCTGGGTTCAACTCCCAGCACCTACATGGTAGCTCACAACCATCCATTAACTCTAGTTTCAGTGCATCACCTTCACCAGCACCAGGTATACATAGGTACATATATACATGCAGGCAGTTAACACTCATACACATAAAATAGTAAGTCTAAAAAATAAATAATCAAGGTGAAAGGGCCAAGGCTCTTGGGGGAAACCTACTACTACTGTTTTGCAAAACAGTAACAAACTGCCTTCTACATGCTTATAATTACAATTACAGATTAGTACAGCTCTCTACCTTCATCAGTGACACTTGTTTTAAAGGTAGAGGGAGGCTAATACAGAGACTCACAACTGGCCAATGTGCCTATAGAGTGCTTCACCCTGTCCCCTAGGATCATGGACTGTCTCAGAAGAGGGTGAAAAGAATGTAGGAGCCAGAAGTTGGGAAGGAATGCTGTGAAATGTCTTCTGAACCTGATATGGCCTCTGCACTCTCTGCAGCTATGGATAGCTGTACAGTATTGAAACTGTCACTGTTTGACCCTGTATGGGGGAAGAGCTCATAAGGTTCCATTGCTCACTGAGGGACTACAGGCTTTTAATGGGTCCTGGGAGAGAGTATGCCATAGCTGCTTGTGTTCTGGGACATAACCCCTCATTCATACTCAATATATATACATATGAAATTGAAATTGTTAATGAGATCAAGAGCAACTGAAAGAAAACATCCGATATCAATCAACCCCTAGACTCCATCCATACACATGCACAAACACACACACACATATACCATATACATACGTGGAAAATGTAAGACACTTTACAAAGTACCATCATTACTCCAGCAACTTAAAGTGTCTTCCTATTTGGTTCAATTCTTTAAACTTTAACACACAGAATATAACAGAATATAATATAGTACTTATGAAGATTATTCCAACCTTTAGACTATAAAAACATATAAACAAGTATATACGTAATTTTTGTTTTTGTGTTTTAAGGGTCTCACCACATAAACCAGAGCTGGCTTCAAGTTCATGGTCCTCTTACTTTTGCCTCCAGAGGTATTGACCATATGTATCTTTAAGTATAGTTTTAAAGCTAGTTCCTATAATAAAAGTGCATATTCAAAAGTTCTCAGAATATTCAGGTGAAATAAACTTAGCTGAATTCAAATTGAGGCATTCAAATCCATTTGTTCATTAAGTATTTACTGAACATCTATTCTATATTAAGTTCTCCTCGGGTCTAAGGTATAAACCACACAGGCTCAGATACTTAAATTAGATGCTAATATGCCAATGTATAACTGAAGTCACTGAACAGACACAAAATTAGGAGGAAGCAGGGCTCTTTGTCCATAAGTATCTACAGCGCTAACCACAGATGAAGTTGAGACAGTTGCTGGTGGTGACTAGACTGACTAAAAGCAGAGATGCTACATAATTTTACAACTGGTGGTGCTTGCTTAGGAATTTACAGTATACAACTGTATCTTTCACATTTTCATTCTTACCAGGCATCTTTTCATCTGGAATGATTGAACCTTCACAGCCTGGATGGCTTCATCCAAGAGTTTTTCCTGCTCATCCTGGGGTGACTGCTGTGTTGTAGGCTAAAATGAAGATTTTAAAAATACTTTCATTAGTGGCTCATAAGCACTTTCTCCTGTCAAAAAGAATTTTTTTTTTTTAATTTCCGTAGTTTTAGTGATAGTCCTTTTCCAAAGCTTTCACATAAGGCTCATTCTAGCTTCATATCCCAAACGAATTTATCAATTTTTGACTGATTCAAAAATTCTGGCCTCAGTCCAGCATGCCTTTAATTCCAGCACGTGGGAGATGGAAGCAGGCACATTTCTTTAAGTTCAAGGCCAGCCTGGTCTACATAATGAATACCAGAACAGCAAGAACTTCCTAGTGAGACCCTGTCTAAAAATTACCAAAAAATAAAAAGTATCTGGCATCAAAGAAACCTGTGGTGGTAGTTTATAGTTACGTTCTGCTAATATGCTGTACATCCAATTGGAACATAGCTGTAAAGCCAAACTTTTTCTTATAATAATTATAGTATAAATTCAAATTTTTAAGAACTTCTCTCTCCCTCTCAACTACATTCACCTACATTTTAGTCTACTTTACAGCAAAAAATTAATTTATAAAAACACAGCCCCCTCCATTGCAACAAAACCTAAACAACTTGGAAATAAAACAGCTAGAATTGTTAATGACTTATAACAGAAAAAAGTAAAGATAGTTTCCTCAAATACCTACTATTTTAAATACACAGATAAACAGCTAAAAACAAAGTAAATCTACTCTTCTATGCCATCAGCAGAACTCTGCTTATAAAATGAACTCATTCTCCTTGTCAAGGAAAATTAACCCATATTTCATGTTAAATAACACCATGTTAACATTACTACTACAGCATGCCTAACAATGTAATTATAAATAATCATGTGTTGGAGATCCAGTATACACAATGTGTACTTCATAAATGTTCACTTCACAGACAGGCTGATTCTAGACCTTTCTGAACATATATTTGATTAAAAGGAAAACTAACCAGCAAATTAATGGATAAGCAGTATATACACACAACAGACTGTTGTTAAAGCCATAAAAAGGTCTCTAGTATTAAAACACTCATATTATAAAAATAAACCTAAAAACATTACACAAAATGAAAGAAGTCTGACACAAATGCATGCTGAAAGACTCCATTTATATGAAATGTCTTAAACAGATAAATCATCCACAGATTTACTAATTTAGAAAAGGAATGGTGGGCAAACCACTGATTAATGACTAAAGAATTTTCTTTTGAGGTAATGAAAATATTTTGGAACAAAAGGTAATGTATCAAAACCCACTGGCCTGTTCATTTTACATAAATTTCATTAAAAAAAATTTAAGACTAACTAGAGGAAAAGTACCTCTCTACATAAGGATATCTAAGACAATTAAAATATTTCACTATGATTAAACAACAACAGCAACCCACTTCTGAAATACAATGGTTCATAAAAATTAAAAGCTTTGTCTTGGCTTCACTTTAGATAAAGAAAAAAAGTGAGTAACAAGTGATGCCATGTGCTTCCCTGTGCTGTTTTGCTAATAATCTAGGAAGATGAGTTTTCCCACAACTATTTCTTTTCAAAAATAATAAAGGACTGAAGGAATAGCCCAGTAATTAAGAGCACTCAGTGCTCCTGCAGAAGACCTGAGCTCAATTCTTAGCACCCACACAGTGGGTGGGTCAAACCCAACCATAACTTCAGCTCCAGAGAATCCAACACCACTGGCCTCCACAGGAACCTGCATTCACAGGCCCATACAAATGAACACATACACATAATTAAAAATTTTTTAATGAAAATGCATATTTTAAGTGTAAATAAATTTAAAAAACAAGTATCTTTAAAGAAACGTTAGTTTATATAGGAGAAATATTAGCATACACCTCTAATGTCCCTCAGCTAAGCAATTCTACCTTTTTCTCTAAGTATTATTAATGTAAGTACCTTATATACATAGAATTACACAGCATTTTTCCTTTTGTGTCTGGCATTTTTAGGGTTATGTCCAAGGTTCATCTGTATAAAAGTGTTAGTCAGAATTTCTCTCTTTTTAAAGACTGTGTAATAGTCCAGTGTCTGTGTTTGTATATACATGTATATATACATATACCCAGCTACAGCACCAGCTCAGAAGCTCGGACGCTCCTCACTGTCCTAACTCCGCACAGACCCAGTACTCCAACTCTCAGAGCGAAGGTGGCCATACATATATATGTATATACACATTTACTGATTCACTTGATATAGACATATAGATTGTTTCCAGCTCTGGCTACTGTGTGCAAATAAACTATAAAATGAGCTATAAGCAATCACAGATTTTTGGTATAGACTAGAAAAATAAAATAGCACACAAAGTTCTGAATGTGCATAGTACTTAGTAATGAACTCTCCATAAACGTTAGTTATTACTATATCCGGTTTGAGAGCATTTACCTCTACTGGTTGTAGGAACCTGTTTGTTGGTTAATTTTCCCACTTATAAGCTACATATGTAATATGACAATACAACATAAATTAGAAAATAAACAGAATCATCAGTGTTGCTGAATATGGTATTTAAACCTGATGCGAAAGCACAAATTAATACTTCAAGAAAAACCGAGGATAAGAAGAAAACAAGAACTTTAAAATAATTTGGGCTGGGGAGTTTGTGTCTAGCAGGCTGAAGGCTTTGGGTTCAATCCCCAAGACTGCAAAAAGAAAACGTAAATAGTTTGGATCCCATACACACACTAACTTAGCAATAACCCAGAAATCCTATGATGGAGCATACCATGAACATTAAATAGCAAAATTCTTTCTTCTCTTTATGGAGAATTTCTGCCCATTCTCCTCAGAATCTGTTTGCATCACCTCCAAAGTCTTTTCCAAGCTCCTGACACAACTGTTCCCCACCACAAACCCAAATAACTGTACAGCAGTATGTTTCAAAAGCACACCTCCACCATTTATTTCTACCCAGTGTCTAGAACATTCTATAAAATTGAAAGTACACCAGATGTTTGATTAGTTGAACTGGACTCTGGATTTTTAGGAGTACAGTAACCAATGAGATCAACAGTTACTTCCAGATGCAAAAGTGAGACTTAAGGCTGACTACCTACCTCAAATCTAACAACTACCTATGACAGAACCGATACTGAGGTTCCGTTTTCCAATAAAATTTACAGGATAAACTGTGCACCTATCTGGTTCACCCAGCACATAAATAAGTTTAAAGTGTATCTTCAAATGCTTTGTATTATAAAACAATATGTCAACCAGTATGTGTCAAAAAACAAATTCTAAAATTAAACTTCACACAAGTCATGTGCCAAATCCCAACTGTGCAAGTTCTGAGGGGAACAAAAAAACCATCTTGCATGGCTATATATTAAAGTAGTATACATCAAAGACTTATCAAATTATTCCAACAAAAGCTCAGAACTCATCCAGCTGGAACCAAAGATGACCATAAATACCAAGCTGATCAGAGTCTAGTAAGATCATCTCAAACCTCCACGCAAGGAAAAAAAAAATCAATAACAAAAAGATTTTAATGCTGTTTTCTCCTATTAACACACTTAAAGTGAAGTATGTGCAGTGGCACATAGAATCATGAATACAAAGAATGAATACTGACATCATTAAAACGGTCAACCAGCACACCAATATCCAAAACCACTATCTGTTCAATGCATGTTACAGCAAATGCTAGTATGATGTAAGTGACAACTTGCCCTGTAGAAAATACAGGTTTCGAATTCTGAGGAAGTTCCTGTTTACAAGGCCACAAAGCGCCCCGACATGCTGCTATCATCGCGGAGAAACCTCTGAATGACTGCTTCCAGCAATGTGAGCTAGAATCGTCAGTGAACAAATGCGAAAGGAAGGCCTGTCTCCTATGTGATGGTTGGGTTCAGGGAAAGAAAAGCACGCGTTTCACCTTCGGGAAACTCACGTGAGCAGGTCCCGAGAATTCGCTGACAGACGCTGCAGGATGAAGGGGGCCTATGCGGCCCACGGAAGGCCGGGGAACCACTGCGGCCCCACGGGAAGTACTTGCAGCAGGAAAAGGCGTGGGGCCCCGAGCACAGCTGAGCACAAAGGTGGAAATGCACCAAGCGGGCGCGACCCAGCTACAGCGCCAGCCCAGAAGCTCGGGACGCCCCTCACGGTCCCAACTCCGCACAGACCGGGACTCCGACTCCCAGAGCGAAGGTGGCCATGCCCACACGAGAGGCTGACGCCGGCCTCCACCGACACCCAGAACCTGCAGCCCGAGACACCCCTAAGGGATGCTCCCTGGTCTCGGGGCAAAGACCCAAATTCCGGCGCCACCGCCCACCGCAACCCACCGCAGCCCACCGCGGCCTTCCTCAGCCCGTGCCCTATCCCGCAGGGCCCAGCCTGGACAGGACCGGCCTCCGTCGAAATGCAGGGCCCCTACTCCGCCCGCAAGGCTCCTGTCCGTGGGAGGGATGCGTGGACTGTGACCCGAGCAACCCAGGACCACCGCTTTCCCTCACTCACCATGGCGACTACGGGGACCCACAAGCAGCAGCGCCTACTCCGCCGGAGCCGCCCGCCGTCAGGTGACTGAGCCTTCCGAGCCCCGCCCTCTCTAGCCCCGCCCTTGACCGGTAGCGGCTTTTTGATTGGCCCGGTTAAAATCTCGCGAGGTTTGGGGAGAAAAGGCAGATGTCGGTGTGTAGTGGACTGAGCGGGGCGAGAATAGTACAGCGCAGCAGTGAGCGATGGACAGCTGGAAGGGAAGCCTCAGTTAAGAGGATCCTCGGCAGAGAAAGGGCAGCTATAGAACCTTGTGCGCGTCCACTTCGCCTGAGCCGGCGCATCATCGTCTGCACATGCGTAGAAGCAAGACCAGGATTGGTTTGTGGGACGGTCGCAACTTCTTGTCGCAACCAATCTGGACGCGCCGGGGGTGGGTCTTAACCCTCTGACAGTCTGCGCGCGCATTTCTTTCGGCGCGCTTTTCTTCCAGCCATGGAGTCGGAGCTGGTACGACGCCTCGCCCCGCGCCTCGGCCTTGCAGAACCGAGTGTACTGAGGTGAGTGTGGCCGTGCGTGCGGGGAGACGTCCCTGACTGGGGCTCTGGGTCCTCCCAGGTTAGCGCCGGAGGGCACTGGCGATAAGGGAATGACCGACCGCACACTGGTCTGAGCGAGACTCGGGCCCAACATCAAGAAAAACTTTGTTGTTGGCTTGTAGAAGATGGTTTGAGAGGACGTTTGTAGTCGTCCTTGGAGCCCTCTAGCTCTGGGACGCACCGCGGTTGGAAAAGTCGGGGAGGACCCCTTGTCATTCCCTCGGGTTCGATAATCTGTTTACAGGGATGAGCCAGGCGTGCGGGGCAGACCCTGAAGAAATCACTAGAATATGGTACAGGATGACGAGCTGAGTGATGAGCAGGGCGTAAGAATTCAAGAAAAGGCGCAGTGGCTTTGGGGGCTGACTTATTAGATAGTGCCACGCACGAGAAAAATATAGCAAAAGTGGCCCAAACAGCTTCGGTTGTCCAAAGCCCTTGAGATTGGGAGGATCATTGTAGGATCTGTCTTAGGAAGTAAAGGTACAGCAGGCAAGTGTGTAGAAAGTTCATAGGCCCATTCCCAGGGCTACAGGCCAGGAACAGGATGGGACCCAGAACTGTTCTCAAAAGTGAGAGTCAACCAGTCATTGAGAGAAAGAAAGAGAATTTGATTTACTCTAATCTGCCTGCTCCAACTCTTTATACTTGTTGAAGTAGTGTTAGAAGGAAAGAGGTCGTTTGGGGAGACCTGAATTTTTTTTTTTTTTTTTTTTTTTTTTTTTGAAAGCACTAAGTCTGGAGTCATTTTGGTTCTATCTGAAGAACTTCCCCCTCTCCAAAGGATGTGCATTCTGGGCCCCAAATGAATTCAGTTCTTTGCCTAAGTGCTGGCAAAGTTCTAGAACAGTTTTAGTGACCATATTGCCTTTATCACCAGGAAAGCAGAGGAATACCTGCGGCTGTCTAAGGTGAAATGTGTCAGCCTGTCTGCACATAGCTCAGAAACCAGCAATGCTGTTATATGCTGGACCTCGCGGCCTCCTGGAGGAAGTGCCCCTTGGATAGAGTAAGTTGGCTCCATAGGACAATCTGAACGAGCTGATGTGACACTGGAGCATCTTTGTTTCATTTTAATCTTCTTGGTGTCTGCTCTGTTTCCTTTCATGGTGCTCTGATAAATTACCCTGATAAATGCAGTTCGCAGGAGAGAGTTTGTTAATCAAGTTCAAGGGTGCACAGAACCTGAAAAATCTACATGACATTTCCAGTCAGGAAGCAGAAATCGATGAGTCTTTGTATCCAGTTCAGTTTCTCCCCTTTTTTGTACATGCAGGAACCCATTGCAGGAGACCATGCCGCCCACAGAGGGCTTCACCTCCCCATAGGCATGCCCAGAGGCCCTTCTTCCAAGTGATTCTAGATCTCATCAAATCAGCAGTTGAGATTAACTCTCACAGTTGGACCAAGCCCTTGTCAAAATCCTTAATGTTTTAAAATTACAGTCAGAAAGAGTTACGTGTAGAAACCAAATGCCTTTATTATTTACAAGATCCATGAGCTGCCAGTTTGTTCATCCATCAAATAAAGATAAAAAAATTGTCTTTTACTGGATTATTATTCTGACTAAAGAAGATATCTATTTTCTTTATGTAATAGATGTACACAGTACTTGTGTCATAATGGATATATTTATTTATTAAAGCTCTGTGAACTTCTCTGTTGCTATCTAACTCGTCAGTCTCTTTCACCCTGACTCAAGCGTTGAATTCAGTCAGTGACTTAGTTTTGCAAATGCAATACTTTCCACCTGGGGATACCCTGCTGCCGCGCGTTCCTTTCTGTCCTAACGTGACTGCTTTGTTGTATATCTTTTATAAAGCTCTCTGAGGTTCCCCAGATAGACCTGGTTCCTACAATGGTGCTATCCCGTTCTTCCCCCCTTTCTTCCAGATATACACCTTCCTCACCCTACACCCAATATTTTCCTTAATTTTCCTTAATTTGTCTTGTGCAGCTGAGACAAGCTATACTGTTTAATTATTTTTAAATTATTTTGTAAGTATGCATGATTGTACCCTTCTATAATATGAATTCTTAAGATAGCCTGCTTAGAGTGATTGATAAATTTTGGGTTAAAATTAGTATATAATTAATACCACAGACTGGAGATGTGGCTCAGCCATTAAAGGCTAGGCTCAAAACCAAAAACATAACTAATATACCTCTTAATAAGTAAGAAAAATAATACTGAATTTAAAATTTGTGTGTGTGTTTCCTTTCAAAGGCATATTTAATTAAACTCTCTGGTTTGAACAAGAAGATGTATCAGAGCTGTCTTAAATCTTTTGAGTGTTTGCTGGGATTAAATTCAAATATTGGAATAAGAGACCTAGCTGTACAGTTCAGCTGTACAGAAGCAGTGAACTTGGCTGCAGAGATATTGGAAAGGTAGGTATAATTTTACAACTATCTATTCTGTGTATAAGTGTGTGCCTGCATGTTTGTATATGACCACATGTGTGCCTGGTACTCTCAGGTCAGTAGAGGGCATCAGGTCCTGTGGACTGGAGTTGTGAATGGGTGTAAGCTACTGTGTGGATGCTGGGAACTGAGCCCAGGTGGGTCTGTAAGAGCAACAAGTGTTCTTAACTGCTGAACCATCTCTCCAGTTCCTAAATAAATACTAAAAAAAAGTTGTTAACAGTACAGTCAGCAAACAAATGCTAACAATACATCAGGACAATTCAAGTTGGAGACCAGGTTTTGTTTTGTTTGTTAATTGTTTTATTGCATTTTCAGTCCCTTTAAAATATTTTCCTGATAAAATGATTTCACAAACATTGCTGTTTCCTAGCTATGAGTCGAGTCTTCCAGAAGCACAGCGAACAGACCTTGACTTGTCCAGGCCGCTGTTCACCACTGCTGCACTGCTTTCAGCATGCAAGTAAGAGTTCCTGGCATTGTTCTATTGTGGTGGGTTGCTTGTTTGTTTGTTTCCTTGAGAGAGGTTTGCTGTGTAGAGCATGCTGGCCTGGAAGTCACTATGTATCATAAGCCAGCCTTAAACTCAAGATGATCTTCCTGCTTCAGACTCCCACTTAAGTGTTCTTTTACCATTGGGAAATGTTGCCAATATGTGAGCTTTTTATCTCCAAACAATACTTGTAATTTCATTTTCTTCAGCTCAGCTCATTTTGCGCTATAACACTGTAACACTATGGTTTGGTGATGAGAATCTTGGGTTGGCTGATAATATAGCTGCCAACTTAGAACTAGTGTTGCAAGAAGTTACTTGCCAAGTGGCAACCATGTCTGAAAACAAGGTATTCTCATTTCAGACCCTACTTTTAGTAAGTATAAGTTATAAATCTGTCAGGACAGTGATCATGTTTGATTTTCCAGGCATATTGCTTAAAAAGAACTGCCTACAACTGTTCATTTTAGTATAAAACATTTCTAAAATAAATTCTTACATTTAAATCATCAGAATACGTAGTTATTAGTAATACATACTGAATTATTCCATGAAATACTAATTTTTATATCTTTGAAGTGTTATTTTACTTTCAAGAAAACTTTCTACAGAAAAATCATGTAGTCTATTAAAGAATATATCTCGCTTTTCAGTCATTTTGTTGTATTGGCGCTTTTATCAACATACCTAGAACTGATTGTCATTCATAGATAATATTCTTTTAATTCAACAAAGGTATTGTGTGTGTACAAAAAAAAGGAATGTAATTGATGTTTACCAGTTTTGGAACCATATTAAACTGAACACGAAGTGGTTGACTGTCTTGGGGTGTGTGGTGTGTGTGTGTGTGTGTGTGTGTGTGTGTGTGTGTGTGTGTGTGTGTGTTTTGCCTGCATGCCTTTCAGTGTTCCATTTGTGTGCTGCCTGTGGAGGCAAAAAGAGGAGGGCATTGACTCCCCTACTGGAGTTACAAGTGGTTGTGAACTACTATATGGGAGTTGGAATTGAACTCAGGCCCTCCTAAAGAGTAGCACAAACTCTTAACCACTGAGCCATCTCTCTAGCCCCAGTTGTTTTGTTTTGTTTTTTAATTGCTTGCTGTAGAGGAATATGAGCAGGATTTGAGCTTTAGAAGTGGGATAAAGAGATATGACACTGCTGTATAAATAGACACGTTCTCGGAGTGGGTTGAACACTTAAAAGATACTGAGTCCGTTCTGCAAATTGGTAACATCTGAGAGGCATGAAACTCTATAACAGATGTCTTTATTTGCCCCATTTATGGCTGAGCAGATGCACTTTAGCTCTCAGTTTAATAAGAAGCTAAAGCACTTAAGAGAGCAAATTTGCAAGCTTCTAGCTAATGACATTTGGAAAAAAAGGAAAATTTAGACGGCTAGAGAATTTTATTTAGTAAAGCGTGGGCAGAGGATAATAGGTTTGTAATCTATTTACTTGCCCAGAAAACTGGTGATATTGAAAAAAGCAAATTTATGAAATTGTTTTTTAGAATTCTAAAGATAAAGGTGGATAAAACCAAAATGATAACTACATCTGGTGTGAAAAAACCAATATTTTGATCGGCTGTGTAACCAGTTAGAAAAGATTGGGCAGCAGATTAACAGTGAGTATTCTGTGGTTGAAAATGCTGATTTCATGAATCTTTTAGTGAGATAATTAACATATGTCTGTTCTGCGAATAAAGTGGGTTAGTACCTGTCTTAGTCGGGGTTTTTTATTCCTGCACAAAGCATTATGACCAAGAAGCAGTTGGGGAGGAAAGGGTTTATTGAGCTTACAGTTCCACACTGCTCTTTGTCACCAAAGGAAGTCAGGACTGGAACTCTCAAGCAGGTCAGGAAGCAGGAGCTGATACAGAGGCCATGGAGGGATGTTACTGGCTTGTTTCCCCTAGTTTGCTCAGCTTGTTTTCTTAAAGAACCCAAGACTACCAGCCCAGGGATGGCACCATCCACAATGAGCCCTCCCCACCTTGATCACTATTTGAGAAAATGCCTTACAACTGGATCTCATGGAGGCATTTCCTCAAAGGAGGCTCCTTTCTCAGTGGTAATTCCAGCTTGTGTCAAATTGATACACAAACCAGCTAGTACAGTACTTTTAAAAAATATGACTCTACAAATCTATGCCAAGAAAATAGATTCCTTAAGAAACATCAGTATCAGCTAGACATGGTGGTTTACACCTGTTATCCCAGCACATGGGAGGCAGAGGCAGGCAGATCTCTGTGTTCAAGCCAGCCTGGTCTACAGAGTGAGTTCCAGGTCAGCAGGGCTACACTGTGAGACCCTGTCTCAAAAGAAAGAAGCTCCAGTGTTAAATGCCAGTATCTGTGTACTGGCTAGGATCGAAGTGATTCTCATGTCTAACAAAAGAAACAGCCAGAAGGAGAGGAGCAAGATTATCTGCCTTGCCTTCATCTGGTTTTGCTCCTCTGGGTACTGAGTTTCTGTCATCCAGCTGAGGACTTAGATGACCAAATATACAATTGAATAGAAAATTAACCTTGAAAACACCTTTTCTTTTTCTAAAAGGAGACTCTGCAGATATAGCTAGTCCAGCACTGAAGAAAAAAAAGGCAGTGTTTAGTCCAGCACTGAAGAAAAAGAAGCCAGAGCTTGAACCACCAGCAAAAGGTAGGGCACACTAGCTGTCTTGGTGTTGAAATTGATGCAGTATGATTTATGCACTGAGCAATCCTGTGATGATCCCAACAGTTTACATGACAAGAGCTAGCACTTAGAGAAAAACCTGACACTAGTTACTTGGTAAGACCTATTTTTCAAGCCAGACATGATTTACATACCTGTAATTATTTCTAAGTGCTTAGAAGATAGACACAAGAGAATTGCTGTAGATTGAAGGCCAGCTTGATCTACATAGTGAATTCCAGGCCAGCATGGGCTACAGGTGATACCATCTCATAGCAACAACAACAGAAATGTGAGTAAAAATGTACCTGGTGGGCCAAAGAATATAAAAAGTTCTAATTTTTAGAAATATATCTGGTACAGCATGACATGTCTTTAATCCCAGCACTCAGAGGCAGAGCCAGGCTGATCTTGTTGTGTGTTGATCACAACAAGTGTGAATGTTGGTAGCTAAACTACTGTGCCTGGGTTCATAATCTGCTTTACCCATATTAAATCTTTAGGCAAATTAAACAATTCTTTTTTTTTTTTTTTTTTTTTGGTTTTTCGAGACAGGGTTTCTCTGTGTAGCCCTGGAACTCACTCTGTAGACCAGGCTGACCTCGAACTCAGAAATCCGCCTGCCTCTGCCTCCCAAGTGCTGGGATTAAAGGCGTGTGCCACCACTGCCTGGCAAATTAAACAATTCAAGCTGAGACTGACTCATAAATTGGACAGCTTCAAACCCAAAATTGGCTCAGAGAACTCCACCCGAGGGTGAAGCGGCGAGTCCTAATAGAGTAAACCTAAGAGGAGCTAGAGGACACCCAGCGGAGTCACACTGCTCGCCTGCTGTATTTAAGGCTGACTAGTGTGAGGTCCCTGTTTGGATAGCCAGAAAAGTGGCTTTTGTGATTGGCTGCTTTTTTTTTTCTCTAAAAATATATTTCCAAATTAAGTTCTAGTTACTTACATAGAAACTCTAGCTACAAAGACAATCCGATACTAATGGCTAATTGTTTAACACTATCTACTGGCTGTGTACATTTGAAAAGGTGACATAATTTCTAAGCTTCATTTTCCTAATCTGTAAAATGTAACTAATGTTAGCACCTATGTCGTCATGTGATGGGATTCCTTGAAGCACACACTTGTTTGATGCCTTAGACTGCTTAGAGGATAGGAGAGAAAAGTGAGAGCTGCCCTGCTGCACTTCACTCTAGGGTCTTCCTCTCTTACCTTAATTGAAGTAAATGCTTTCCAATTTTTACTTTTAAGCCATTTATAAACTTAAGTTTAAAATTACATTTGCTCACTTTCCCTGACAGAAATAGAAGTAGAAACCCCACATAAACTACCGAAAGATGAAGATCTGACACAAGATTATGAAGAATGGAAAAGGAAGATTTTGGAAAATGCTGCCAAAGCTCAAACAGCCACAGCAGAGTGATTTCTGTTCCACTACAGTCCTGTGCTGCGCCCGAGAGGTGAAGAGTGTGGAGATCTTCTCTAACCCGTACACCAGGCATGCTGAGGGTGTCTCAGTATGAGAAGGCTCGTACCTCACATGGACACTGCACTCAGAGCTGTCCTCTCCTGTGGGGTGAAATTGGGACCATTTTGCTTCTATGTATTAAGTTTAAGGAAGTTTCCTGACTAAACCTAGAATGCAAATTTCAAGCTAAAAGACATCTCAGACATTTTATTTGTTTTAGTGGTTTTTTAATTTTATTTCACTAAATCAATGTTATATAACCTAAGTTAATATATTTATTTTTAAAGATTTTTTTTTAATGTGTATGAGTATTTTGCTTACATGTATGTCTGGTGCAGTAGAAACCAGAAGAGGATGTCAGATCCCTGAACCTAGAGTTACAGACAGTGTGTGCTGCCATGTGGGTGCTGGGATTAAACCCCAGTGCTCTTAACCACTGAACTATCTCTCAAGCCCAATAAATGTTATTTTTATATGCATTTGAGTAGCGATTGTCAGCTTTAAGGAATCTTTATTAGGCCAAAATCTGTATCTACTCAAATTAAGAAAAAGCCCATGTTCCTGTATACTGAGCCCTACTACCTAGAACACAGACTCAGTCAGACTTCCTGGGTTTAAGACCCTGTCTACTTTGCCACTTGAACAAATTACTTCTGTTGCTCCATCAAGAAGTGGGAATTAAAAGATACTCC